>NW_026110512.1:35000-77500 GCF_024679095.1 Eriocheir sinensis
AGCAATATTTCAAGTGAGGTTTGGCTAGAATGTCATTAAGGAGGTATTATAAGCATGTTATTATTCATGATAGAGAGAGAGAGAGAGAGATACACACACACACACACACACACACACACACAGGTAGCACACACAATACGCACCTGTGACACGTGCAAGACTGGCAAAACAGGTAAGGAGGAGGGAGGGAGGGAGGGAGAGAGGGAGGGAGAGATGGAGGCTGAGAGGTGGATATATATATAGTCATGCAGGGCGGTAGGAAGGTCGGCGGAGGGGTAGGTGTTGGTGCTGGTGTTGCGGGTAGCCTATGGGACTCTTCCTCTCCTACGGCGACCTCGAGAGCCCCCGAAGCCACCCCGCCCGCCCGCCACCCCACCAGCATGCCAGCCAGCCAGACAGCCACCCCCGCCTACCTACCTGCCTACCTGCCTACCCTCTCCTACCCCGTCAGCCCATCCTCCCGCCCTTCAGCCAGCCCTCCCGCCCTTGCCTGCTGACGTCACGCACCCCTTCAACCCTGCGCGACGCTATAACCACCACCATCACCACCACCACCTCCCCCGCCTCCACCTCCACCTCCCCAGCCTCGTTCACTACCATCCTTCCTTCCTTTCTTTCCTCTCTGCTCCAAGGTTCAAAAGTTTGTGTTGGTTTGTGTGTTTGTGTGTGGAGGGGGGGGCGGGCGTTAGTGTTGCGATGATTGGTGAAACTTTGCATTTGTTTCATGATTCTACATTTATACACTTTATTGAGCTTTTTTTTACAATTTATCTTGATGTTTTCTTTTCCTTTGCCTTTCACTTTTTTTCTTCTTCCATCCCTTTCCTTCCTTCCCCTCCTCTTTCTTCATTCCCGCGCTAGTCCTTTCCCACCTTGACCTTCCACCAGTCAGTCCCCTCTCCCCCACCCCACTTCAACCTACCCCACTCACCCTCCCACCCATCCACCCTCTCCTTCCCTTCCTCCTCCCCACTTCTCGTCTCCACACAGTGCCTCACACCTGCCTTTCTTCGCTCTCCCTCCCCCTCTTCAGGTAATCCTCTCCCACCCTAACTCTGTGACCTTCTGCCGTCCCCTTCCTTGTATTGAAGATCAGCACAACACTCTACTTGCGCCATTGGAAATATTAATCTTACTCGGGTTGAGCATGTGTGGGCGGCGGACGAAGGGCCATGTGTGTGTGTGTGTGTGTGTGTGTGTGTGTGTGTGTGTGTTGGGGGGGTGGGGTGAGGGGGGTACCAGCCTGACTCCCTGCACATCATAAATAACATCGAGTACTAGTATTTTCAGTATGGTAAACAGATACTTTTTTTTTTTTGTAATATTAAATCTCGGGTACAAAATTTAATGTTTGACGTGCGTGAGAATGTAACGCGATCTAAGTTGTATACATAAAAAAAATGGTTGGTATTCTCCTCGGTGCGTCAGGAGTAAGCATCCTTAACCCGAGCTCAACCCAAAAGGGGAGTCATCCATGGGCAAGACACAGGAAGCATCATGTGCAATTACCCCTAAATATAATCGGCCACCATGTGAAGTGAATATTGGAGGGAATGGACGGCTGCTTCATATTCTGCGGTGGGATTTAGTTTCTTGGTTGGGTGTAGCGAGCAGCTCCCCGTCTCACCTGAATCGCACCTGCCCCCATGCACCGGAACACACGAGATTCACTCCTACATATTTGCCATCATGAACAACTTTACTCCTACTCCTCGAGAGGCTACAACGCCGGCAGTATAGCCTTCACAAACCAGACCAACGATTACTCCTCTGGCTGAGCAAAGTCTGCGGTAGTGACATCTCCCTTGGTAAGTGACTGATATCAAAGTCGAGATTCAGGTCACCACACAGACAAAGCATCGCCAGTACGAAGGGCGCCAGACAGACACTCCTCACTTCACTTTGAGGTGCGTTGGGTACATGGGATCTGCATCTTCTCGCCACCCAGTGATCGATACATGATTGATGATGTAAGGAGATGCAAGTTACTTCCTTAAAACTTTTTCAGTCCATCATGCAGTCCATGCTTTGTGATGTAGGGAGATGTGACAAGCCATCTTTATTGCAGTGGCCGGCAAAACAGGGGCTGAATTGAGTGAGTGAGCCTCGCAACGTAGGCCTTCCTCTGGTGGCAGGGCCGGGAGGTGCAGCGAGCCGGCGTGTAGGCCTAGCAGGGCCGGGTTGGTCCTGGACGGCGGCCAGTGCCCCCTTCCCCGGCACGGCCCGCCTTCATGATTGCAGGTTGAGGCTGGCCGCGTAATGGCTCCCGCAGGCAAGGATGCGAAAGTCGCTTAGGCCTCCACAGTTTCTCAACACACTACTAGTCTTATCGAGTGGTATCGGTGATTGGTTGGTGTGTTTCACTTGGACTTTCACGAGCGGACACACACACACACACACACACACACACACACACACACACACACACACACACACACACACACACACACACACACACACATACCTGCCTGTTCCTCTGTCGGTCTCTCTGTTTGCACTTATGCTTGCTTATATATATGAATGTATGTATGCATTTACGTATGTATGTATGTATGTACGTATGTATGTATGTATGTATAGATGTATGTATGTATGTATGTATGTATGTATGTATGTATATATGTATGCATGTATGCATGTATGCAGATATGTATATAGCTAGCTACCTATCACCATCTATGTACACATGAGCCTTCCCGCCGCGCCTTGCATCTCGCGCCAAGCAACAAGGCCTCGCCAAGACCCAGATGAGGTGGTAGCCAGGCCATCAGCGGATGGGTGAGTGTTCAGGTGGCTCCACTAGTTACTATTGTCAAGAAACTCTTCACTTGTTACGACAGCCAATAAACATTTAGCGACAGCAAAGGCATCGTTAAAGTGGGGAACTTCTGTGCCGGTGAGAAATGAAGGCGCTGAGGGCAACAAAGCCACGAAGCTCGTGCCTCGTTCTTCTGGTGGAGTGGCCCGCGCTGAGTTACGGCCGCGGCTCCAAGCCTCCTTAATTACCGGGCGCGGTGCTTCTCGCCGCCCGCCGCCCATCCCGTGAGAGGCACCGCGCGGCGCCCTCCTCCTCTCCGACCTATCACGAGTCCTGAGGCACCGTGGCAAGCTATAGCGAAGGCCTATGTGCCCGGAGGCTGCAACACCCTAGTAGATGCTCAAGTATGCGTGCACACACACACACACACACACACACACACACACACACACACACACACACACACACACACACATACATACATACATACACACAAAGCAAACAAACATCCACACACGAGCGGGTTTGTACACTTTACTCGTGCTTGGAGGAAGTTAATGCAAATATTTTCTCTTTCCCGGCGTTTTGGAAAGGAAGCCAACCGTAGGCTGCAGCAGCCAGCCAGAGCGTGGGTGACTGGCGTGAAGAAAAAGCCTCGGAGAAAAATTTGGGTTGGGGCAGCAGGCGAGGCCGTCATTGCACCCCCCACCCCCACCCCCCGCAGCGGAGGCCTCGGTCCCCTGATTATTACGGCCAGAATGAGGCCCAGCAGGTGGAGCAAACCTATCAACATATCTAATTGTAATGGTTGAGGTGAAATTTTTCCTTTCGTCGTTACCTGCACATAACTGCCCACGGAGAGCCATTCCAGCCATGTTTATGAATCATTTAGTCTCATAACTTAGCCGGCTGTAGGCCTACCTTCACGTTTAAACTTCCTCCTTGCCTCAGGTGAAGTCGGTCAATAACACATGGCGCCGGCACAAACCTAGGCCTAAACCTCCACCGCATCCCCGAATAAGGGCAAGGCAACCCCGCCCCAGCATTGCGTGACCCATCTTGGCGGGGCAGAGACACTCCCCGGCCACAGCATCCTCAGCACCAAGCACTAACAAAACCGCCAAGCATTTGTTACTTGTACAGAACCAAGAAGAACCCACCACGCCATATGCAGACAAGAGATGCGGCACAACCTCCTACAGAATATACTCAAGAAAAAAAAAAAAAAGACATACAGCAACAAAACAATCGACTCTTTAAAACTATAATCAAGCTTACAAAACCTTCTAACAAAAACGTACCTCTGACAAAACACCCACAAAAAAGAAACAATACAATACCATCGACTCTGAAAGGGGGGGCTGAGGTTAGGTACAAAGAAAGGCCTTCCACGTCACACAGGTTAGTTAGCGCAATGTTGACAAGTGCTGCGTGCTAATCCTTGGCCGGCAATCACCTCCCTTCCCACGTGGTTGCGACGAAGCGGCGCGATCATTGCACTTCCTGTCCTGGTTAGCTTTTCTCGGACGCTTCCACCTCTCACGTCAACTAATTTCAAAGGCCAAAAAGGAGATTAATCGAGTTGTCATGAGTGTTTTTTTCATATTCATTGTATAGAAGAAGAGTTAAACTACCACCAGGGTCATAGAGGTACCACTGGAAATGCCCCAAAATCAACACGAGAAGCCTGTCAAATGTGAGTGTCTTGGCGGCGAAGCGTTTTGAGAATTATGCTCTTCCTGTAACCCTCTACTCTCTCAATACTCATTCGTCTCCCCGGCCCCGCATATAGTGCTTTCGCGAGCTAGTTAGGCGCCTCCTCTGTGTGTATGTGTGTGTATGTGTGTGTGTGTGTGTGTGTGTGTGTGTGTGTGTGTGTGTGTGTGTGTGTGTGTGTGTGTGTGTGTGTGTGTGTGTGTGTGTGTGTTTTGTGGTGTACAGAGCAACGGCATCATTTCAGAGTAAAAGCTAATAGAAAGTAAACCAAGAGACCAGCAAGTTGAGCATTTAAAAGAAACGAAAGAGCTTAAACACACACACACACACACACACACACACACAGACACACACACACACACACACACACACAAAGCACGAACTTCAAACCTGGATAACTCTTTACGTATGCAGTCGAAACCATACGCACACAAAAGACACGTATACCAATTAGGCCCCAGCATTCACACCTGAACCAAGACACAGGTGCACCGATCCCATCTCCGCCCACCATCACCCCCCCCCCCCCTTGCCAACCCCCTCACCACCCTTGTCAACCCTGCTGGATCCACTAATCCCTACACACACATCCGCTCTCTCATCTCACCCATAGCATTCTCCTGGAGGGCCTCGCTTCAACCCTATATCAATATCACCCCAACCCAACACTACACCCAATCCAACGCCCTCCTTTACCACTTCACCGCCATTCCCCTCCCCCAAGTCTAGCCCCTTCAGTCAGAACAGTTGAATCAAGCAACTCATCACACTCCTTCGCCCATGTATATCATCCTGTTAAAAGCTGTAGAAATGGTATCCTATTGAGACGGCAGAGTCAGTGTGTGTTCCTCTGTGCCCTTAAATGCATTCACAGTCTTTTGTCATGATCTAAACCTGTTCACCATGTTTTCTTGCGCTGATGTCAGTTATGTTCTATCGCCTTGTGAATGTGGCTGTTTTTGTCTGTCTGTCCGTCAGTCTGTCTATCTGTCGGTCGGTCGGTCGATCTGCCTTTTTCTGTCCATCTCCGTTTGTGTGTGTGTGTGTGTGTGTCTCTCTCTCTCTCTCTCTCTCTCTCTCTCTCTCTCTCTCTCTCTCTCTCTCTCTCTCTCTCTCTCTCTCTCTCTCTCTCTCTCTCTCTCTCTCTCTCTCTCTCTCTCTCTCTCTCTCTCTCTCTCTCTCTCTCTCTCTCTCTCTCTCTCTCTCTCTCTCTCTCTCTCTCTCTCTCTCTCTCTCTCTCTCTCTCTCTCTCTCTCTTTCGACACCACCCACTCATGGCTGCCCCGCCCCGTTGCTGGTCGTGAGCCATCCGTGAACGCCTTTGCTTCCCACGGGGCCGCGTGCTCCCTGCCCGTTGCTTCCCCCCCCATACCCCTCTCCGTAGACACAAAGCTGTTGTATTGCTTCACGGGGGTCACGCTTGAGTAGTTTGTGGCTTTAAATAATTTTGTTCCCCAGACCCGCACTATATTTTCGTAGAAGGATGAACGACATTGAAGGACTTAGCAATAATTAAATAAAAGGTCTGTGCAAGGAAATCCGGAAGTGAAGCCTTGAGTGGGGGTGGGGGGAGTATGAAACCCAAAGCTGAAGCTGTTAAGATTGAAAAACCATTGCTAACGAAATGTTGCCGCCAGTTAGTTAACTACAAGAATTTTTTGATGCTCCAGTCTAAAACTTAAAATTAAGAACATAAGGAGAGGCATGTTATAGGTTTCTGAGTATATAGGTCATTTTCTGATAGAAAAAATGTTGAAATTCCGGTTTCGGGTAGTACAGAAAGCCACTGGAATTTATCAAACCGAGGCCAAAGCTGCCACCTCGACCCCACAGGTTGAGAATACGCAACTTCCAATGCCAGCAAGAGCACAGTAGACGTGCAAATGGGGCAACAGGCACGCCGACACGACCAGCCGTTGAGTTACGGCAGAGTTGTCTTCCTCCACAACAGTAAGCTCGCCGCCGCAAAATAACAAAGAAAACTTTATTATGCACCCGCGACTTAAATAGCAACTACCCTATGAGTCTGCATCCCCATACAAACTTAACGGCAGCAAACATGGTCCCAGGTGGTCCGGCAGTCCCTCCTCCCACAGAGTGTGGTGGAGGTGGACTTTGGTAGGGGGCTGGAGGACGCGAGTGCATGTGGCTCCATCACACCGCTCCTCCGCTAATCAAAAAGAGGACATGTAACTCGAGTACCTGTGGTTGTCTCGGCGACACGCGATAGCGCGGCCACAACCACATACTTCTTTTTCTTTGTTATTTTCCTCACAGGTGATTTGTTTAATGGTTTTGAGTGACTTGAAACTGGTATTACCTTGCTCGGAGGAAGACGCTAGGGATAATGCATCAAAAACAAGTGGTTTGTTGTGAGGTAATTTTTCTGTTTCTGGTCGTCGGCTTTTGTGTGTGTAACAGACGCCGACACACCTGCACACACACGCTGCTGCACGGCCGGCCCTTCGTGCAGGCCCCGGTGGTCTTGGGAGCCAGCGTTTCCTCGCGCCTTCTCGACAGTCACGGTCCTTTCAGCAAGTCATGGAAGGCAAAGGAGTGCGAGAGGCGCTGTAGGACTCAGTGACTCCCGGGCTGCGCACACCGCCACCAGGGGGAACGGAAGGGGTGACGGGATGGGTGTAAGCGAGAGATCGCATCGTAGGCCTATGCTAACCACCTCTTTTGTCTCTTCCTCTTCAGCTCCACATCTCCACACATTTCGCCTCGCCCCATCATTCTCAGAGGCAGCCGCCGCCTCGCCGCCTCCGGGGCAAGTCATGCCTATTTTTTTCTCGAGATATAATAGCATCGCGAGTAACAGGAGACACAAAGAGGGAGGGAGGGGGAGGCGGGGGTTGCAGCGGGAGAGTGAAAGTCATATGTCGGCGTTGCTGAGCCTAAAGGGTCGAGTCTCCGGGTGTTGCCCCCACGCGAGCACCGTGTTCCAGGCGTCCCTCCTGTCCCCCCGCCGTGCACCGCCGCCGAGCCTCGCTGCTCCCTTCAGGATGTGCTGTGCTGGGTATTATTTCCCAAGCAATGATAGCGAAAAAAAACTATAGGTGTTGATTTAAATCTGCAGCACAGCTGATGGCAACCACCCGGCATGTTCAACCCTTTGAGGCCAAACTGTGGTTTCGCTTTGTATTTAGATTTATCAGTTTCTTTCGGGCTGTAGAGATGAGCGAGTGGAACGTCTTGTAGCGGGACATCCACCACCCGTCCCGCCACTCGTCCTGCACAGCCACACACCCACGCACGCCGCAGCTGCCCGCTTGCAAAAATGTTAATAAAAATGGTAAGGAGACTCGTCTGCCTGGGCCTAAGACTTTGTCAGGCGCATAGGCCTTAATTACACAAGCGTCCGAACCTGACTAACGTACAAAAAATGTAATCCATCCAACCTCAACGCTGCCAGAAGGTGAAGTCTTGTGGGCGTTTCCTGCAAAGGTTGCAAGATGTGCTGCACCACGAGGAAGGCTGCATAATTATCTACGTTTTCTTTAGATTTCATCTTCTCCGTTCAATGGGTGATGTCGTACACGCTGCTCGGCGAGGCAGGAGGTTCTTCCTGCCTGCTGTCTGCTAGTCGGCAAGGGAAGGCCTTCGCTGCTGTGTCGAAGGAGGGAGGGGGGGGGGGGGGGAAGAGTTGGCCGCTGTGCCTGCGGTGCACAGGGCGGCGGGGCGGCAAGGTTGGCCTCCACCCCGTCACGCAAAGCTCCACCAAGACACACCTTCCTCCGAAACATGGGTAAGGGTGTCCACTGAGCCAGGATCATCTTGGGTGAGGCGGGCCTGGGCGGGGTGTGCCGGGCCAAGGTGGGCCGTGGCGTGGAGTGCACTAAGAGAATGCACATTTAGAAAAGGAAAACTGAAAGGGAACCGATGGACTTCCAACCCATCTCAGGCTATATCATTATTTACATTAGTCCGGGTTTTGATTACCAGACGTTCATGCCATCACTATATATATACCAGGACATTTCCTCCCTCGGGGTGAAGGACAAACACTGGCGTGCGATGAGGAGGTAAATGCATGCAGGCAACAAAAGCAGTGTTATGGGAGGTGACACTCCGCCTGCACCGCAAACAGACAACAAGACATCTCTCAAATTTTACACACGATGCTTTCACTCGTTCATGAGACAAACACGAGTTGCTCCTTGACTACTGATTCTGCAGGGGATGTGTTGGCGCCTCCCCTGCAGCATGGTGACAGTGGGTGAGTGGGAGGGGGAGGAAGGGGCACGGCAGCACCCCCCCCCCATTCCCCCTCCCCCACCCACACCCAGTGAACCAGTGTAGCTTCTCATGAAAACCGAGAAGTGGCTCTTAAACCCGACCAGGGAAAGGCGAGCCCGGCCCGTTCCTCGCCCTCAACAGTGCCACACAACACATGTCATCGTGCTCTCTCTCTCTCTCTCTCTCTCTCTCTCTCTCTCTCTCTCTCTCTCTCTCTCTCTGATCCTTATATATCTTATTTTCTTCTTAACACATCTTCATTTTGACCAATAAGAACCTGATTGTCATCCATTCTTCTTGTTTTATTTTTTTGTCTTACTCATAACGCGTTTTTTTATCCATTAAGAACGCAAACTAACTCTTTGACCTTCGCCCATCCCTTGTGTCTCACTGTCCCGCACCATGGCTTCCTTTCGACCAAATAACAACGATACCTCTCTGTTGGACCCTTGTCTATCCACTGTGTCTTGCTTTTATTTCTTCAGAGCGTGTAGGGGAAATTTATACCCCAAGGAGTCCTGTTCTGGTGTGGGATTGTTCTGAAGAGTCCTGTGCTGGTATAGGAATGTTGTGAAGAGTCCTGTGCCGGCATAACAATGTTCTCAGAGTCCTGGACCGGCATAGGAGTGTTCTGATCCCCCAGCATGGCTCCGTTTCGTCCATTAATAACATCACCTCCCTCGCATGGTGACGCAAAGCAGTCGAGGATGTGTCTGGAACTTGGTGTTGGCATATAGATGATTGAGCTGTCTCCCGTATACACACGAAGAAGAGGAAGCTGTCTGTGTTCCCTGCCCGCATGCCCGCACCACAAACACCCGCATGCACAGACACACACCACTTGCCCTTTGCCCCTTGCCCACAGCTTGGTGTATACCCGCAACTTGCTCATCACTCACTCACTGCCTGGACACCTTGATTGCCGTGGGACTCCGAGGCAGCCAAGTGGTTAGGGGGGCGTTCTGTTGGCTTCTGAGGGGTTGCAACATCTACATAGTTTTGCCCTTCCTCTCTATGGCTGGCTACCCCCATTTCGCAAGCATGGGCAGCGATGGTGTATGCTCAACACTCGATTGCTGGACACTTGATTTCCGTGGGCAGCCAAGTGGTGGGGGTTTGTCTAGGTCTCTGAGGGGCTGCAACATCTAGTTCTGCCGTCTCTCTCCATGGCTAGCTACCAACATTTTCCTAACATGCACAGCGACGGGGTATGTTCTTATGGATTTATTCAGTCTGAGCCGCTGTGGCACTGGAGGCAGGGAGAGAAGTGGTGATCCGTGTCTAACTCTGCGGGGCTGCAACACCTAAGTTTGCTCTCCTGCTCACCCGCCTCGCATGCACACAACGGCGACATGTGTTTTCGTGAAGCTGCTTTGTCTGAAGAGGAATACCTGCGTGAATATTTTGTGTTTGGTTTTCAGTTTCAGTTTTATTTTGTACTCGCCCAGAGAAACAGAATAGTGCGGTAACAGACAAGTGTCCTCCATTCACAAGCAATTATTATTAAACGCCTCACTTGCATTTACAGATATATAAAAGTTAGTCATCAACATCACCGAACTGTTTCCTTCTTCTTTCACCTCTTTCCTCTCCTTACCATCATTATCATCACATCATCGTATGCAGCCAAACCGTACCTCACGTGACAAGGGACACAGTAGAGGAGAAAATATAATCAAACAAGGTGATGAAAAGTAGATGATAAGGAAAACGATATAATAGTTCTTGATAAATCCTCCTTCATGGGCGATGGGATGTAAAAATTAACCCCTTGACCGCGGAGCTCCCACAAGAAGACATCAGCAAGTTACAGGAATGGAACAAAAAGTGGCTGCTACAATTCAATGTGGAAAAATGTAAAGTCATGCACCTTGGGAGAGGATATCCAGCATACCAATACCACATGGGAAACACTCCACTATCCACCACAGAAGCAGAGAAAGACCTGGGAGTATATGTTACCAGGCTACCAGTGAAAGCCGAATCCGTGCCAATCGCAGCGGACGGGTTAAGGTTTACCAGACATGCTACGCCAGTCTGCTGTAACGACCAGGAGAGTTAACGAGGAGACGGCTGCTGCAACGAGGCGAGACGGAGAGGACGTGAATGAGCTCGGCAGTGGCAAAAGAGACGAGAGGACAGGAACAAGCCTTTGGGAACCCTCCAGCACCCATTCAGCATCTAAAAGTTACTATATCCACTAAAGGGGCTATTACACTTGGCAAATTTTCCGTGGATCTTCAGCCAAACCACGATTTCCGCTGGCGTGGTTCTCATATTTCCGTAGTTTTCTGACGTGTCCACGATCTTCCAAAGCTACGGTAGATTTCACTGAAGGACGACGGTATTACTCACCATCATCATCATCAGCAATAACAAGAAACGAATGAAAACCACGCTAGCAGAAATCGTGGTTTGACTGAAGATCCACGGAAAATTTGCCCAGTGTAATAGCCCCTTAAGAATGAAAGGACCGGGCTCAAGTGTGGCAGCAGAGGCGAACATGAGACGAGTATTGGTTGGTATTACAAGACACTTTCGCTCCTCACATCACCTATTTCTAAAGGTCAGAGAGGGGGTCAGTCGGGGTCTAATGAGTGTTTCTTCAAGTTCATGGTACAGAAGAAGGGTCAAACTACCACCAGGGTCATAAAACTACCCCAGGAAATGCCCACAACTCCTACGAAAGCCTTGTCAAATAGGTGTTTTTGGCCAACGAAATGTCTTATAATACGACCCGGTTGATATTCACAGACGTTTTCGCCTTTCACGTCAACTATTTCCAAAGACCAAAAAGGAGATCAGTCGGGTCCTAATGAGTGTTCTTTTTAGGTTCATAGTACAGAAGAAGGGTCAAACTACCAACAGGGTCACAAAACTACCCCTGGAATAGCCCCAAATTCCTAGGAAAGCCTTGTCAAATATGTGAACTTGGGCGTCGAAATGTTTAAGAATATGACCCCGAGACTCCAGGACCTCTGCAGGACATCCATTAATTCCCTTTCCTATCCAACCTCTGCTCCCGTATAACCTTTACCCCTTCCATTCATTTCCTCGTTCCTTCCCATTTCTCCGCACCACTTCCTCCCCTTCCTCTTTCTCACCCTCATCCTCACTCTACCCTTCCAGTATACTCCTTCCCTCACTCCAGCAAGACAGAGAAGGGTAAAGGTAAAGTTGGGAACATGCGCTATAGCTGGGCGTGGCGGCGGGAGAGAGAGAGAGAGGGGGAAAAAAAAGAGCTTGCGAGGGCGGAATTAAGCGAGCTCGGTAATGGCAACAAAGACAAAGGAAGGACGAGACCAAACTTCCAGCTCTTCCCTTATTCTTTCACCTCCCAAGCGAGAACCACCACGGGGGGGAGGCGCCTCACACCGCTCTCTTCTTGTAATAATTAGTTTACCTTGAATTGTAAATAGGGAGAATCTAATCTAAATGTAGATGTTTGAGCCCTTTTTTATTTCTTTCTCAAGGTTCAGGGGGGCAGAAGGGTGTGTGTCTCCCGAGGGACGTTCGACACGCCTTCGACCTACGACGGCGACGACGACGATGTGTGTGTGTGTGTGTGTGTGTGTGTGTGTGTGTGTGTGTGTGTGTGACAAAAAGACCATTAAAACTTGAAGAAAAAAAAACTTCAAAGTCGTCAGAAAGAGAAATAAAAACTTATAAAAGAATGACTCAAAGCCTTCCATACGACTTTCAATAATAAAGGTTAACACGGATGAACGCGTCGAAGGAGGATCTGTTGACTCGGGGAACAGTAAAAGATATATTGCTTAAAGGTCGAGGTTAACCTTATATATCATGGCAAAGTATAGGTATCCATAGCAGACAAACGTCTAACCACTACCTAACCTAACCTGACCAGCTAACGTAACCTAACCTAACCTAACCTAACCTGGTCTATCTTAACCTAACCTAACATATCCTAGCCTGCCCTAACCTATCCTCATCTGACCTACTAATCTAACTTAACCTAAACCTATTCTAATCTAACCTAATACTCTAACTTAGCCCATCTCTACCTAACATACTAAGCTAACCTACTATCCTAATCTGACCATCTTGATCTAACATAACCTATCATAGCGTGGTGTGTGCTGGTGAGTGACAACCTGTAGTAATTAAATGAGGTTTACCTGGATGGTCAAGTTGGTTTGGAAATGCTAAGGTGATGGGGGAAAGGGTTGGGACGGAACGGGTGAGGTGAAAGATGCAAGCTTACATGTATAGGGTGGTGATGGGGGCAAGCGTCAGGGCGGAAGGGGTGAGGTGAAAGATGCAAGCTTACATGTATAGGGTGGTGATGGGGGCAAGCGTCAGGGCGGAAGGGGTGAGGTGAAAGATGCAAGCTTACATGTATAGGGTGGTGATGGGGGCAAGCGTCAGGGCGGAAGGGGTGAGGTGAAAGATGCAAGCTTACATGTATAGGGTGGTGATGGGGGCAAGCGTCAGGGCGGAAGGGGTGAGAGATGCAGAGTTATATAGATAAGGGCGGAGAGGTAGGGGAGACAAGTGCAAGTCTAACCACTACCTAACCTAACCTGACCAGCTAACCTAACCTAACCTGGTCTATCTCAACCTAACCTATCCTAACCTGACCTAACCTATCCTAATCCGACCTACTAATCTAACTTAACCTATACCTATTATAATCTAACCTAATACTCTAACTTAACCTAACCTAACCTAACCTGGTCTATCTTAACCTAACCTAACATATCCTAACCTGACCTAACCTATCCTAATCTGACCTACTAATCTAACTTAACCTATACCTATTCTAATCTAACTTAATACAGAGGTGGAGAGCAGCAGGGGGGTTGGAACAAAACAAGAAAAAATAGTGTCAGGGTTGTGAACAGTATAGGGTTGAGAGACAGGACCATTGGGGTGGGAGTAGGGCAGCCTGGATAAGGGACGCAGGGATGGGGGCAGCAGGATGGGGAGGGGAAACAGGGGAAAATGAAATACCAAGGGTGAAGAGAGAAGGGTTAAAACACTAACAGGATTGAAAAAAGCAGTAATGAAGGGTAGTAGGAATGGGGGGAGGGGGATTATGGTAGTAAGATGAAAGGGAGCAGGAATGAAAGGAACAGGACTAAGGGTGGTAGGAATGAGAGAAGCAGGAATGAGCGGAACAGGAATGATGGGAACAGGAATCAGCGGAGCAGGAATAAAGAGAGCAGGAATGATGGGAACAGGAATCAGGGAAGCAGGAATCAGGGGAAGCAGGAATAAAGAGAGCAGGAATGATGGGAACAGGAATGGGGGAGCAGGAATCAGGGAAGCAAAGAGGAGGAGAGCAGAAATAATGGGGAATAGGAGCGAAGGAAAAAGGGGTGATGATGGCCAGCAGAGGCGATGAAGAGTACTATCTAGGGGTGAAGGGAACAGCATGAAAGGAAGGAAGGGGAAGATAAGGTTGAGTATCAGTAAAAGACGAAGAAGGGATGCTGATGATGGGTAGCATGAGTGAGGGTAAAATCGGTGAAGGGGAACATGGATGAGCAAAACATAAGGGTAAAGGGGAGAGGGAGATGTCACATGGATAAACTTATGTACGGGATGAAGGATGTGGAGGTAATGGGTAACAGAGGTGAATAGATAAGCATCATGAGTGAAGGGGGAGGAGAGGGGGGGGCAGAGAGAGGTAACGAAGCGATTTGGGTGATAGTTATCGGAGGTGTGAAGCAGTAAGCAGGTAGGCAGGCAGGCAGGTAAGCAGGCAGGCGGGCAGCTGATTACCGGCCGTTACACCTCAAACTGCTGCTGACATTAGACCGATCACTGGGTAGGCCTATGAAGCTGAACTGTTGCGGATGCGGTAAGAACGCTATCTCACTGCTCTTATCGACCTCTCTCTCTCTCTCTCTCTCTCTCTCTCTCTCTCTCTCTCTCTCTCTCTCTCTCTCTCTCCTTTCTTTTTAGGCAGTTTTATCACGCTCCGTCAGGTGGTTTCTCTTCTGAAAATAATCTTGTATCCTTCCCTTCCTCCTCCCTCCCCCCCTCTCCCTCTTTCCCGCCCCCTCCTCCCTTCACCCCCTCGTCTCTCCCCCCGCCTTTCAGCTCTCCCCAGGGTATTGGCAACCATCAGAGCAAGTGCCCCATTGAAGCAAACTGGTTGTTGTTGTCTTTGTTTGTTGTTGATGTTACCCCCCCCCTCCCCCTTCCCTCCTCCTCTTCTTCCTATAAGCTAGCCACCCAAAGTTCCCGTATCGGCGTGAATCGTTGCCTCTTGATTGCTGTCTGTTTCACATCGCTTTAGTTTCCCTGTTTATTCAGCTTTATTTTTATTTTTTATTTAATGGTGCGTTTTCACTCTCCGTTACCTTTTTCTTATTCTTTGCCGTACCATACTCTCTCTCTCTCTCTCTCTCTCTCTCTCTCTCTCTCTCTCTCTCTCTCTCTCTCTCTCTCTCTCTCTCTCTCTCTCTCTCTCTCTCTCTCTCTCATTCCCTTGTTCCCTAACCAATTACTATCAAGTCCCTCTTCACGGCGCCCCCTTCCCTATTTATTCCCCTCGTCGCCCTCACTGCTGCCGTTTCTCCGGGAGCTTCAACCCCGCCCCCCTCCCCCCCCCCCTCAGCTTCCTCTGACTCCCCTTCTCTGCAACAAAGAGCGAGCGTTTATTGGTTGACAGTGTGTGCCATCCTCCGTCTGCCAGTATTGATTTTCTTCCACTCTAATTTGAATGTCAAAAATGTGTAAATCACGATGGCGGAGGGAGGCAACTAATTGATTTCTATTGGTGATTAATGTGCTCGCCAGGCTCCTCCTTGGGGGGGTGGCGCGTGTGGGTGTGACACTCCCTGTGGAGGGCCGAGGTGGAGGGCCGTGGTGGAAAGCAACGGCTGGAGGACTTTGTGACTGATGAAACTGGAAAAATGAGGGAGGGCGAGGCGGCGGCCGAGGACGGCAACATATTGCAACAGCCGTGCACGTGGCGGCCGCGCGCACCGGGGCCGCGCTGCCGCCTCGCCCTCTACTTCTTCTCCTGTCCCTCGCTGCATGTCCAAAGCTTCTCCTGACCAGCGAGGCGCCTCCACACCTGTCCAGGGTGAGGGGCGAGCTGCTGGTCCGCGCCAAACACAATGCCGCCCGCCTCAACGGTGGACTTGGATATTTGTCGCAATTGGTCGCCGGCACCCTCAACCCCTTCATTTCAGTGACCAATCAGCGCGCGGACCTCTGACTCCGGGGCCGCTTTCAACAGACCAATCACAAGCGGAGTTGCACGGCGTCCCGAATTACAGAAACAGTTTCAGATGTTTTAATCATTGTTTCCTCACATAATCAATACCGAAATGTGACAAATTTCTAATCCTAGTCAGTCGGCTGTGCCGAGTTAAAGTTCTGCTCCGCTCAGGCCTCTCCTCGCCGAGTCCCTGCACTACCTCCCCCACTGTTGGCCGCAGCTGCTCGGCACGGACCTCGCTGCAACCCGGTGCGGAGAGGCCTAGGCGGCGGGCGGCGAGGTGCAAGCTGACATTTAATGATACCTGAGGCTAGGGAGGCGAGGGCTGAGTGCACACAGCTGCCGCCACCACACCCGCTCACTAGGCCTAACACCACACAGGATCCTGCCACAACATCTAGCAGTTTGAGAAAACTTCCAAGACGTTCTTTTTCCTCTCGTTCTCTGACGCCCCCTTATTAAACAGCCTACACTGAGCCACAGGGGCGGGGCAGCTCTGCGTCCCCAGCACATCAAGGACAGTTACCCCGGCAAGGTGTCCCAGCCCACCAGTCAGTCGGAAGGACGCCTCGCACGCGCTTCATACACGACTATGGCAGGGTCACCCAAGGAAAGTTTGTTGCTCGATTTGTAAATAAATAAATGCAAATCAATATCAAACCTCGATTTAAGAATTATTTCGACATAAAACACAAGACAAAATAACACGCTGGAATACAAGCTAGCCAGTCTGCTGCAAGTAGGTTCATAAACAATGCATGGCAGGGAGTCTGTTGCGAGTATTTTTCAAGGGTGGGTGACAGGGGGGTGAAATGCGGTGACCTTATCTACCAAGTGTACGTCTCCAGAAGGGTGCCTTGCAGACCCAAGATGGCGCCGCGCTGGGCCTTGCAGGGTGAAGGGAGGGGAGGCGCAGGCTTACGGAGGAAGGGAAGGTAGGGTGATTGAGAAGAGGCCCAGTGGGTGGTTAATGGAAGGCGGGATGAGGGAGAGAGGGAGGAGAGGGGCCGCAAGATTTAGGATCAAACATTTGTCCCTTCTCATCCTCGATGACGCGCACCCTTTTAGGCAGCCGCTCATAAAATGAAATAAAAATGAACATCAGTTTCAACAGTCAGCTGAAGAAAACTTTCTGGGTGTGAAAGGACTACCGAGGAACGAGCATGCTCTCTATGCGCCAACCCCTCACCAGCAGCCCAGGGACCCCGTACATAACACACCTATGGATGTAGCGGATGTCATATGTACTACATATTTTGCGGACGCGGAAGCAGATGCAGATATCAGTTTCTACCAAGCTGCGGATACGGATCTGGATGCGGATATCAAATTATGACATCCTCACGGATGCGGATGCGGATGTGTTCAGGATTTTGGTAATTCACTATATAGCACCAATTATTGTCACTATGTAAAATTATCTCCCTCCTTCTGCCTTTCTGCGAGACTCTTGACACATTAGGTGATTAGGTTGTGTAAATTTCAAAGAAAATGAACACAAAGTGTAATTTTAGTAGATATTTAAGTATACATGCATTAATTTATTTTCTTCAACTTCACAAGCTCTGTACTCTGTAGACTGCACTCTGAGTCTGTGACTCCGTAATGTATAAAATACTCGTATATCCGTCACATCCTGTTTGTGTGTGGTGCGGATGCAGATGCGGATATTATTTCCTCACAATGGCGGATGCGGATATTTCATGTATCAGAATTGCGGATGCAGATGCAGATGCGGATGTAAAAAATTATGCGAATGTTCCGAGGATGGGGATGCGGATGCGGACATCCGATACATGACTAAACACACACACACACACACACACACACACACACACACACACACACACACACACAGAGAGAGAGAGAGAGAGAGAGAGAGAGAGAGAGAGAGAGAGAGAGAGAGAGAGAGAGAGAGATGTCGTGACAGAAGTGAAGAAAACACGAAGTAATTACCTGCAGACTAACAACGTTCTACGTCCCCGCAAATTTCGTTCAGTTCGCAGTCTTCTGAAAAGAGTGTCTCCTCGAGGGAAAGTTAATGAAGTCATGTGATGCAAAACAAGCCAACGGTGCGGCAAACAGGAGGCAACACTCGTCGGGGCAGCCAGGGTGCGGGGAGCGCGGCGAAGCACGCTACAGCCGTCAATGAGGCAAAGGCAGCGACGTGACCCTTCCAGAAACATATAAGAGACACTTTCAGTTAGAAGTTCACTCAGGGCTTGATGATGAAGAGCGAGAGGTCTGTCAAGAGGAGGAGTAACAACGTTCTTTCATCCAAAACGTTCATACCTCTAACAATATCTTGACTCGAGAAAACTCCTTAGGGACCTTTTCGCAGGTTTTGGAATTATATTGCAATGAACGACTTCTGAACCTTTCATGGTGGCCGCTGCCCGCCCATCGAGATAACTGTAAATTATTTGCACACTATGTAAGATGTAAAATACATAAAGAAAAGAAGAAAGAAAAGACCATTACATCACGTTCGCCGGCCTCCACCATCGCCATATACGTAAGGCACCACACACACACAAACACACACACACACACACACACACACACACACACACACACACACACACACACACACACACACACACACACACACACACACACTAGCAGGTCCTGAAGTGACCCAAGCAGAAAAAACCAATTGATTTCATGTATTTACTAGAAGACAACCCCGCCGCTTTCCACAAAAACATTAACGTTACGTTTATAGTACTCATGCATCGCCAACATAACCTAACCTGACCTAGCCTAACAACCTGACACAACCTCATTACCCAGCTCTGCCAGAAGCACCTGCAAAGACAAAGGACGCAGGCAGACTCAGAATACGAAATCTTTACGACTCTCCTAACGAAAGAAGACGATTGACGGAGACGGACGCCCCGGTATTAGTTGCTTTAAAGAGTAACTACCCGCTGTTTTAACACGTATACACATAGGCTACATACTCCCATTTGGCAGGTCTCGAGGTTGAGGATACGGGGGAAGGAAACCTAAAGGAAAGATCTAACGTTACATTACCGTTTTATTTTCTCCGTTATTATAATTTCGCAGAACGAAGGGATGAAGGCGGCGGCAAGTAGTAGAGTAGTTAAAAGCTGTGTTGATGAAGGAAGCGGTAGAAGCGAAGTAATGGATGAATATTAATGATCCTAAATATGCACACTGGTAAGAAAGAGACTGGTTGTGACAAAGGATAGCGATGTGTTGTTGTCGTGGTGGTGGTAGTGATGGTGGTGGTGGTGGTGGTGGTAGTGATGGTGGTGGTGGTGATGCTTCTTCCGTTGGCGTTTTCTTTGGTGACTTTTCTGGTGGTGTTATGGTTGGTAAAAGTAGTGGGGGAAGGTGTCTCTACTGGTGGGGGGTGGTGTCTGTATACTGGTGGAGGAAGGTGTCTCTACTGGTGCCGGCGCTGGTGTTGGTAAAAGTGAAGGTGATCTTTATAGGTGGTATTGGTGTTGGTGTTTATGTTGGTGGTCTAGTGGTGGAAGGTGGAGGTGGAAATGGAGGTGGTATAATGAGGTGATGGCTATAATTCAATTCTTGTTGGAAGCAGTGCATGGTGTGTTAGTGTGATGAAGTTCCTTCTATTCCCATTGGTGGTGGTGGAATGACGGTATTGGCGGTGGTGGTGATGGTGGTGGTGGTGGTGCTTATAATGACAGTGACGTTTCTTGTTATTATTATTGATGGTGTTGGCAGTAGTGTTTCTTTTGGTGATGATGTCTCCCTTTGGTGGTGGTGGTGATGATTTTGGTTCCTTTTTGTCGCTGGTGGTGGTGGAAATGACGATGATGGTGGTGATGGTGGTGCTTCATTTGGTGGTGATGTTTCTTCTACTCTTGTTGTTGATGGTGCTGGCAGTAGTGTTTCAGCTTATGGTGATGATGTAACTTCCCTTTGGTGGTAGTGATGGTGATGATGATGGTCTTCTTTGCTGGAGCTAAGGGTGACATCATTAAGAGAGTGTGACGTCAGGCTGAAGGTGTGGCGCCTCTGCAGTGTGCCTTTGAAGCCTCTAACCAAAGCCAGAAGGAAAGGAAGGAAAAACAGATCAAACAGAAGGAAGGTTGTGCTTGCTTGCTCCTCTCCTCTCCTTTGCGCTCCTCCTCTTCATCATCTGTCTTCTCTTTCTTTTCTTTTTCTTTCTTTCTCCTTGTTTTTTATCCTCTTCATTCGCCTCCTCATCCTTGTCTTTGTGTTGTTTCTTATCATGCGTTTTCTCATTCTTCTTTTTTTTTTCTTTTTTCCGTCTCATTTTTCCTCTTTTTCATCTTCTCTCTCTTTCTTTCTACTTGTTTTCCTCCTTTTCATTCGTTTCCTTATCCTTGTTGTTGCTTTCTTCCTTTTTATGCGTTTTATCATTCTCCTTTTTCTACCTTCCCTCTCATTCTTCCTCTCCTTCACTCGTCTTCTCATTCTTCTCTCTCTTCCTTCTCTTCATGCTTCTCATCTTTCTTCTCTTTCCTTCTTCCTCCTCTTCGTCCAGTCTCCGCAGCCTTCTCTTGCTCTCTTCTTCCTCATTTTTCCTCCTCTTTATCCGCCTCATCATCCTTTCCCTTCTTTCTTTCTCCTCACTTAACCTTTAATTTATACGTCTCCTCGTCCTTCTTCCTCTGACCTATTTCCTCCTTTTCATCCGTCTCCTAATACTTCTCTTTCTTCCTCTTCATTTTTCCTCCCTTGCCCTAAACCTTCTCTTCCTCATCCTATTTCCACTATCTTTTCACCTCTCTACTCCTCTCTGTTCTCAGTTCTTTTTAATCATGCATATCTTTTCTTCCTTTATTTTTCGAGATATTTCCTTTAATGTTTGCTGTCCCCGCTTTACTCGCTATCATCCTATATAAAAGTATCTCAACATGACCTTAAAGTAACATTTCGAACGGTCAGCCTCAAGACGCAAACACATTATCAATACGTTAGATGCTCGCTGACTGAGTGGTGAGCTATATTAAGAGGTCAAAGGTCGACTTCGTAATGGTATACTGATGGAGGCGATAACGAGAGGTCGGGTTGCTTCAAGATGCCGTCCAAAAGTAATAATTGATCAGGCACGAAGGTCAGCCAATCAGTCAGCCAGTCAGTCAGTCAGTCAGTTAGTTAGTCAGCCAGTCAGTTAGTTAGTTAGTCACTCAGTCAGTCGGTCAGTTAGTCAGTCAGTCAGTTAGCCAGTCAGCCAGTCAGTCGGTCATTCAGTCAGTCAGCCAGGCATTCCGTTAGTTAGTTAGTCCATTCAGTTAGTTAGCCTCAGTCAGTCAGTCAGTCAGTCAAGTGTTGCCAAATCATACAGTTACCCTTTGCATAAGCTGAGTAAAGGAAAAGAAGAAGAATCACAAGTATTTAAGCGTCGAAAACCAGAACAGAGGCAAAGAAGAGAACAATATAACAGAAAAAAATACACCATATACAGGAGTCGCTGCAAGGGAGAAATAAGAAAAATGAATGAAGAAGAAAAAGAAGAAGAATCACAAATATTTAAGAGTAGAAAAACAGGGAAAAAAAACAGACAAAAACAATGAAACAAGAACAAAAAGGGCTTCATTCTGGGAGCCGTTGCAAAAAAGCTAAAAAAAGGAGAAAAACAAAAAAACAAAAGAAGGCGATAAGGGACAGAAAGGAAAGACACAACACTGGAGCACTTAAACCCAGACAAGAAACACGACTCCACCCTTTAAAACCCTTCCTAGAAACTCCCTTAAAACGCCCTTCTCTATCTGTGTCTCCCTCCCTCTCCCTTCACCATACATAACACCTCACTCTCTCCCTTCCTCTCCCTCGTTCTCCCTCTCGCTCCCCTTTCTCCCTTCCGGCCACTAGTGAGGGTGAATCGACCTTTTGTTAACACTAATTAGAGGCGTTATTACCTCCACTTAAGCCTCAGCTGATCCTTGAGTATACTATATAATGCAGACATCGGAGAAGGAAAAAGGGAAGGAGGAGGAGGAGGAGAAGGTAGGAGAGAAATGGGAGGTTTGAGAAGAGATGCGGAAAGAAAGGGAGGGATGATTGAAGCTGTGGACGGAGGGAAAAAAAATGGTGAAAAGAATAGAAAGAAAAAGGAAAGAATTGGAAAAATGAAAGAAAGGAAAGTAAAATGAAAAGCGAAAATATAAAAAAAGGTAATGAAAGTAAGGAATGGAGAAATGAAAAATAAGATAAACTCTATTGATAAAACGATAGATAGAAGAAGGAAGGAAGGAAGGAAGGAAGAGTAGAAGAATCAGAGAAAAGGAGGGAGAGGGGTATAAAGGGAAAGAAAGAGAAGGAGAAAGGGAGGGAAGGAGGCAGAGGAGGATAAGGAGGTAGAAGAGGGAAGGAGAAGAGAAGAGGAAAGAAAGGGAGAGTCGAGTAAGGAGGGAAAAGTAGGTGAAAAGAATAGAGAAAAAGAAGAGATTGGAAAAAGGAAAGTAAATAGATGTATAAAAAAAGAATATATAGCAAGAAAAAAAAAGGAAGTTCTGTAAATGAAAAAAATATAAACAAAAGCGAAAGAGGAAAGGAGAGTAAACTAGAGAAAGAAGAGGAAATAGGGGAATGAAGGAGAAGGAGGAGGACGGGTAAGAAGAAGAAGAAGAGGAAGAGAGAAGGGCAAAAAAAAGAAGATAAATGAAAGTAAAAGAGCGGCGGCAGGGAGGCAGAAAGGACAAAATAAACTAAAATGTATTGATGACTTCGTGAAACCATAAATTTAATTCAGTCCCTCCTAAAAGCCGAGATGAGAGAGAGAGAGAGAGAGAGAGTATAATGGCGACTAAGGAAACGAGAATGGAAGAAAAATGAGAGGAAAGCCGTAAAATATGTCCTCAAAACTTTGTCTCGAGCCAGATTCATGCCTCGAGGTGTGGAGAGAGAGAGAGAGAGAGAGAGAACCCCGCGTAATGATAACTCGCTTCTTCTTCTCTCTCTCTCATAATCAAGTTCACGGGCCCACCATATTCACTTGTTGAGCTGCTTCCTCCCCCCCCTCTCTCTCTCTCTCTCTCTCTCTCTCTCTCTCTCTCTCTCCGATACGCGGCTGTCCCTACTCCATCCCTACGCAGTGTTACCAAAAGTGAGAGTGAGTGAGCGAGCGTCAGTGTTGCCAGCTACCGCGTGTGACCCTTCCCAGCTTTCTTTTACACGCTCGCTGATCATCTGAGAGTGAAATATTATGTTGTTTATTTATTTATTTATTTTTTCTTCTCCCTCTCTCAGCATCCTCCGCCCAGCATCCTTATCTAAATCTCGTCTCTCTATCTCTCTATGTCTATTTTCTCCTACCTTCTTCTCCTTCTTCCTTATTTTTCTCTTCTGTTTTTCATTTATCCTGTTTCCTAATTGTTGCTCTTCCTTTATTTTGCCTTTTCTTTTTGTTTTATCTCTTGCGATCCTTTCCTAAGTCCTTTCTTCTTTATTCCTCTCCTTCTTTTCCCTATCTTCTTTTCATCTCGTTCTCTACCATCCTTATTCTTCTTCTCTCCATTATTCTCTCATCGTTCTTTCCTTTCCTATCCATTCTCTCTTTCTTTTCTCTTTATCTTTAATTCCTGTTTTCTTTCTCTCTTTCCATTCGCTCCATCACCTTTTCTTCCCCTTCGTTTTCTAATCTTTTTTTCTTCTCCTATTCCTTCCTTCTCTTTTTACTTATTTCCTTCTCATTCTGTTCCTTGTCTTGTCTTCCTTGTTCTCCTTCTCCCTTCCCTTTCTTTATCTTCCTTTTCTTTTCGTTTTCCATTTGTTCATTTACATTTTAAGCGTGGCAGCGTGAGAAAAGAGAAGGAAGAAGGGAAGAGTGAACGGGGGAGAAGGAAGGAAGGAAGGAAGATAATAGTAGATAATAGTAGCGTGTGAATGAGGAAATGAAGGTACAAGGGGAAGAAGAAAGGAAGGAAGGAAGGAAGGAAGGAAAGAGGAAAGGTCAGAAAGTATCGATAACTACACCCGGAATTAGAGGAAGAGAAAGGGCAAAGGTATATAGGTAGGAAGGAGGGAGAAAGGAAGGAAGGAGAAAGGTTAGAGAGAAGGGAGAGGGAGGGAAAGAGGAAGAGAGGGAGAGAGAAAGAGAAGCAGGAAGCAAGAACCGGAAGTGGACATAATAATCGTTAATTAACTTGTATTTAGCTGAAAAAAAGAAAGAGGGGGGAATCGTAATGAGCAGAAGATCATCGGGAGTCTGCTGCGAGTTCCTGTAAATCTAACCTAACCTAACCTAGCCTAACCTCCCTATCCACGACCTTATCTAACCTTTACTTAAATAGACCTATCATATCTACTTCACCCCTTGAGTGCGAGAGAGATAATTAAATGCGAGAAGTTCCTGCAAGCCTAACCTAACCTAACCTATGCTCCCTATTCACGACCTTATCTAACCTTTACTTGAATGAATATATCGTCTCTAGTTTACCACATGACTGCGAGAGAGATAATTAAATGCGAGAAGTTCCTGCAAGACAAACCTAACCTAACCTAACCTATCCTCCCTATCCACGACTTAATCTAACCTTCACTTGAATAGACCAATCGTATCTACTTCACTACATGACTGCGAGAGAGAGAATTATATGCGTTAAGTTCCTGCAACCCAAAACAAACCTAACCTATGCTCCCTATCCACGACTTAATCTAATCTTTGCTTGCATGGATCAATCGTATCTAACCCACCACATGACTGCCAGGCTTGTTTTACTCGTCCACCACTCTATTAAGTCAACCAGTTCTTGCCTGTATCTTTGCTGAATCTGAATATATCTGTCTTAAACCTATTGCTACGTGTCCTACCCTACCTGCATGGATCTATCGTATCTAACCCACCACATGACTGCCAGGCTTGTTCTACGCGTCCACCACTCTATTAATC
This sequence comes from Eriocheir sinensis, assembly GCF_024679095.1. Lineage (NCBI taxonomy): Eukaryota > Metazoa > Arthropoda > Malacostraca > Decapoda > Varunidae > Eriocheir > Eriocheir sinensis. The sequence goes on from NW_026110512.1 coordinate 59,766, forward strand.
AACCAGTTCTTGCCTGTATCTTTGCTGAATCTGAATATATTAAACCTATTGCTACGTGTTCTACCCTACCTGGGCCACTGCATCTTGAACGTGAAAACACCGATTCATGGACTGTTTTGTGATTCTAGTGATTTTTTTATCCGACTTCTGCATATTAAACGTGAAAAAAACACCATCCATGCAAACCCGGCTAATCTCCTCTGTGGCCTTGTAAAAATAATGGACGTAATATATATCCCGATACTGCGTTTAAGAATATGGATCGTGCCTCGGAAAATCGTCGTAGATAGTGGGAGCCCGATACTATACGTTTTAAGAGTATGGATCCCGCTGCTCCCTTGCTACCGGAACCTTATTGACATCGCCCTTATTAAAGCCTTTCATCCATTTATAAACTTTTATCGCGTCCCTTCGGAGAGAAAATAAATATGAGAAGGGTAAGTTTAGAGAGAAAAGGTAGAGAGGGAGAGAGAGGAGAGAGAGAGAGAGAGAGAGAGAGAGAGAGAGAGAGAGAGAGAGAGAGAGAGAGAGCAAACACGCGTCAACCATCACAGTACGAAAATAGCAACGATACTTTTTCAATCAAGAGAGGTTAGCGTTAGGCAAGGCGACACTTTCTTCAACACTTCTCACGGCCTCCTAAGAATAAATATTGAAGAAAATTGGGCGGGTTGGCGTAAGAATCGGGAACCAACCCTTCTCTTTCTTTCTTTTTACTTTTTCTTTCTTTCTCTCTTTCCCTTTTCATATATTTCCTCATTTTTTTATTACTTCCTTCTTCTATTTCTCATTTACTCAAGAACCAACCCCTCCCTCTCTCTCTTTCTTTCTTTCTCCCTTTCCCTTTCTTTCTTCTCATATATATCTTTCGTATCTCCTAATCACTTTCCTTCTTCTATCATTTTTCCTTCACCATTCTTATCTTTCTTTTCCTTTTCTCCCTTCCTTCATTACTCTCTTCCTTCCCTTCCCCTTTCTTCTTAAATGTTTTCTCCACCTAGTTTTCTTTTATTATCGTTTCCTTCTAACATTTTTCTTTTAGCGTTTTATTTATCTTTATTTTTCTTCTCTTCCTTCCTTCCTTCCTCTTCTTTTTGTCTATTAATCCTTCTGTCTTCATTTCGTCTCTTAATTCTGTTTTTTTTTTCTAGTTTTCTCTTTCCCATTAATCTTCATTCACTTCATCTCATTTTCTCTCTCTCTCTCTCTCTCTCTCTCTCTCTCTCTCTCTCTCTCTCTCTCTCTCTCTCTCTCTCTCTCTCTCTCTCTCTCTCTCACACACACACACACACACACACACACACACACACACACACACACACACACACACACACACACACACACACACACACACACACGAACGTCCTTTCTCCCTGCAAACCCGAATTAGGTCAAGTTACGCAGCAGAATTCAAAGAGACGTATGTATGTGTGTATATGTACCCTATGTATGTAAGAATGTATGTATGTATGTATGTATGTATGTATGTATGTATGTATCCTATTCATGTAACTTCAGGAGTATAAGAAATCAGTATCACTTCACGACACCCCCGCTTCCCTCTTGATCCTCTTTGAACCTCCTTTACAGTACATGACAACGCCTTCATATACCTCTTTACCCTTCTGAACCCTTTAAAGAGAACCCTAAACACCACTGGAGCCCTTACCTTGACCTATATAAACATTACCACTCGTTACTACCGTTAAGAATCTTTTGGCATTTCAACTAACCATTTCAAGGACATCCTAGCTATCTCCTGACCTAAAAAAATACCCCTCCTCATGTCCCTCCAAACTCTGTCTTTCTTCCTCCCTCCCTCTCTCAATCCCTCCGTTCTTCCCTCACTTACTCCTCCCCCTCCCTATCATTAAACTCCTATCCCTCTTCGCTGTCCTATCTTCTGCCTCCTATCTTCCTGCCTTCCTTTCTTTTTTCCTTTCTTCCATTTTTCCTACCTTCTTTTCTGATTCTTACTCCTCCTAAACCTCCCTCCCTCCCTTTCACTTTCACAATAAGCAAGTGAGCTGATCCTTACTCTCTCGCTTCCTTATCCTCCCCCTTCTATCCTTTCACCCAACTCGTCGTCATCCTCATTCTCCTTCCGAAGGTACTGTAGCCAGGGCGCTCGTAAAGACAGGCCAACACAAGAGGACAAGAACACAAGTGGATAAAGACATTTCACTCCTGGGGACGAAGCAACACACACACTGACCACTGACAGAAAACACCAATGATTTCTTTCGACTGGGAAATGCGACGCTACGCTACGCTGACCACTGTGAGATAGATAGATAGATATAGATAGATAGATAGGTAGATAAATAGATAGATAGATAGATAGATAGATAGATAGATAGAGAGAGAGAGAGAGAGAGAGAGAGAGAGAGAGAGAGAGAGAGAGAGAGAAATGCTAGTCACACGGTCATGGTCATCGGCACACAAAGACATGTGGAACGCGGAAGCCCTTAAAAAAAAAGAGACAAAGTAACCACGGAAAAGAAAAATATACGAAGAAAGAAGAAAAAAAACAAGACTCGTGCCCACTAAAACGAAGAAAAAACAACAACAAAAGAATAAATAAAAGTGAAAGAAAACTAAGAAAATACAAAAAAAAAAAGTCTCGTGATCACTACAAAATATAAAAAAAACAGTGAAAGAAAATTAAACAAGTACAAACAAAACAATGACTCGTGATTATTAAAACTAAGAAAAACTAAAAAAGAAAAAAAAAACATTAACCCTTCGAAAACGACCCACCTTCAAGGAAAGACTTTCAAACAGGAGATGGAACAAGAAGAAGAAGAGAAGGAGGAGGAGGAGGAGCGACCCAACACGAAAGAGAAGAAAACAAAACAAAACAAAAACACAGAAAATGGAGGCAGGAACAAACAGGGAGACGCCGCAACACTGACCCAAGAAAAACTAAGAAAACACACACACACACACACAAAATCACACAATAACCCCTTGAAAACATAACACCTTCAAGACCAAACAGGCGGAATGGACACGCACCTTATGACTAAAGAACAACGAAGACAGAGAGAGGCAGGAACAGGGAGGTCCGCGCCGTGACACCAACCTTTGAGCATGGGGCAGATTCGGCGCCAAACGGTGAGGCAGCCGTTGCGGTGGTACTGGCCGAGGGCGAGCTCCATGAAGAACAGCGGAAGGCCCCCAAACACCAGCATGATACAGTAGGGCACCAGGAACGCCCCTGCGGAGGAAGACGAGGAAGAGGTGGGGGAGGGATGAAAAAGAGAAGCAGAATGATGAAAGGGAGAGAAGGACCAAAAGGAGGAAGGAGAAAAAGAAGGAAGGAGGAAAAGGAGAGAGGAATTTGAAGAGGATATTGGGGGAAAAGAAGGAAAAAAATTAAGGAACAGTGAAAAAGAGAAGGAGGAAAAGAAGGAGGACGAAGAGGAGGAGGAGGAAAAGAAGAAAAGGAAGAGAAGGGAAGAAGAATGTTGTTATTATTTTGCTTTTGATGATATTGTTATGTGATATCATTAGGAGGAAAAGATGGAGGAGTAGATGGAGGAGGAGGAAAAAGAGGAGAATGGGGAAGGAGTGGAGGGAAAAAAAAATGTTATATATTTGCTTTAGATGAAATTGCTTAGTCCTCCATATTTTCCTAACTCCTCCATCCAATTCCGTATTATTCATCGCTTTAAACTCCTCTTTTTTTTTCTTCCTTGATATGCAAATTATGTCTTTCTACTCCACTTCCTCCTCCTGCTCCCTCCTTCCTTCTCCTCCTCCTCCATTTTTTTTCCTTTCGTCCCTCCTCCTTCTCCAAGCTTTCTCCTCGCCCTCCACCCATTCTCATCCTCCATTTCCTGCCTCTCCATTCCTTCCTCCTCGTTCTCAATTCTGTTCCCTCTCCTTCCCCTCCTATTCTTACTGGTTCGTTTCCTCTGTCTCCTCTTCTCTCTTCCCTTCCTCTCATTTCTCCTCCACTTCCTCTTTCTCCTATTTCTTCTCATTCTTTCTGACCTGCCCGACATAACTCTTACTCCCCTTCCTTCCATTTCTCTCTCCATTTGTATTACCACCTCCTCTTCCTCCTCCTCTTCCTCTTCCTCCTCTTCGTTCTGCTCCAAATAACCTTCCCCCTCCCTTCAATTCCTTTTACTCCATTTTCTCTTAATTTCTCTCTCCCTCCTTTTTTCTCTCCTTCCTTCCTTTCTTCCTCTTCTTTTCCATTGTTGTCCTTCCTTTCTCCCTCCCTCCCTCCTTCCCGTCATTCATACTCCTCTCCTTTTCCTTAAACTCCTTTCCCAGTTCGTTCTCCTATCCTCTGCGTCCTTTCCTTCCTGGCTTTCCTTCTTATTTCCTTTCTCATACCTTCTTTTCTTGTTCTTGCTCCTCCTAAACCTCCCTCAATTCCTTCCTCCCTCCCTCTCTTTTCCCTCAAACTCCTACTATCCTCTATGCCCTCCTATCTTCTCCACGTCTTCCCTTTCCTACCCCCTCTTTCCATCCCCTTCGTCCAACTTTTCTCCCCGTCTTCTAACTCCTATCCTCTCCGAACTCCTGTCCTTCCCGCTCTTCGACTTCGACTACCAGCCATCCTCTCCTTCCCTCCTCTTCCCCTGCCGCGCCTCACCCCCGCCGTTCTGGTAGCAGATGTAAGGGAAGCGCCACACGTTGCCGAGGTCGACTGCAAAGCCCACGACGGCCAGCAGGAACTCGACCTTCTTGTTCCACGTGTCCCGCTCCGGCTCGGGGCTCCCATTGGTCCACTTCTGGCACTGCGGAGGACAAGAAGACGAGGAGAGATAGAGTAATGGAGTGGTAGAGAGAGGTGGAAGTATGGAGGGAGGAAAGAATGGCGGTTTTATAGAGGGATGGATGGAAAGGAAAGAGGAGGGAGAGGGGAAGAGAAAGAAGACGAGGAGAAATAGAGTGATGGAGTGGTAGAGAGAGGTGAAAGTATGGAGGGAGGAAAGGGTGGTGGTTTCAGAAGGTGGTGGATTAAGGGAAAGAGGATGGAAAGGAATGAGGAGGGAGAGAGGAAGAGAAAGAAGACGAGGAGAGATAGAGCGATATATAAAGAGAGAGGTGGAAGTGAGGAGGAGGGTGGATGAGTGCATGGTAGGATTCGAAGGTGGTTTCAGAGGGTGTGGATGAAGGGAAAGTGAATGAGAGAGAGAGAGAGAGAGAGAGAGAGAGAGAGAGAGAGAGATGGAATGATAAATACAGGCATGGAGGAATGTGGAGAAAGGATAGTGGATGGAAGAAGGAGGGGGAATAATAAGAAGTGAACGAAGGAGAGGAGGAAAGGAAAGGAAGGAATAGGCTGAAGGAAGGGATAGAAAAATAGGAATAAATGGGAATGTCGAGGGAGTGGAAAGAATAAAGAGAGATAGGAAGACAAAGGTTGAAAATAGAGAAAAAGACAGACAGACAGACAGACGGAAGGCCACTCGATTCAAGGAGAGGGAAGAGGAGGAGGAGGCAAGTGAAGCAAGAGGAATGGAGGGGTTTAGGATCAGTGGAGGGAGAGTATGGAGGAAAGACGGAGGGGAAGGGAGGAAGGATGCTCAAGAGGGAAGGTCGGGAGAGAAGGGAGGAAGGAATGATCAGGGAGGGGAGGGAGAGAAGGGTCAGGGCCGTGAAGGAGGAAGGAGGAGGAGGAGGAAAAGGAGAGGAGAATTTGGAGGTGATAAATTATGAAAGGGAAAGAAGAGAGGGAAAAAAAGAAAGAGAGAGAGAGAGAGAGAGAAAGAGGGAAGAGTCAGAAGGAGAAAAGAGAAAAAAGAAGAAGAGGAGGAAGGGATAAGGAGGAGGGACGTGAAGAAAGAAGGAAAAGAAGAGGAGGATATGGGGAAAGGGAGGGGAAAAAAAGGAGGAGGAGGAAGAGAAAGGGAGAGAAGGTCAAAAGGGAGGAAGGAGAAAAAGAAGACCGGTAGGAAATGATAAGGAGGAGGGCCGTGAAGGAAGGAGGAAAAGGAGAAAGGAATGTGAAGGGGTGCGGGGCGTAAGGATGAAAAGGGAGGGAACCGTCAGAAGGAGGAAGGAGAAAAAAAGGAGACAGGGGGAAAGGATAAGGAAAGGGAAGACCCGGAGAGAAAAAAAATTAGAAAAAAAAGAGTTGAAGAAAATAAGAAAGTAAGGAATCCAAGCCGAGGGGTTGGCTGAAGGGGCCGAGGCTGAAGTTAAGGAGTGAGTCAGGGAGGCGCGGCAAGTTAGGGGAAGAGTTAAGGAAAACTAAAGTTAGGGTTAGGTGTAGCTGGGAAGTTACGAAGGAAGTTAATGAGTCAGAGAAAGTTGTGAAGTTAGGAAGTTAGTTACTAACTAACGGGGCGCATACGCGGGAGGCATACGGGAAGGAGCCGGAGACGCCTACACCACACTCCACGGCACTCTCGGTCCCAGAGCAAAGGCCAGGCATATGGTCAGTGATCCTTATAGGAATCCTATGGATCCACAAGGTGACCCAGAGTGTTTTAGGATGCACTGAGTCGAATGCCCTCTTGAGATCGACATAGGCTGCAAGCAGCCCCTGCAGTCGAAACTCACGGCAGCGTTCCACAAGGAAGCGGAATACAAAGATCCGGTCAAGTGTTGACTTACCGGGCGTGAACCCAGACTGCTCAGGTCCCTGAAACTTTAGCAGATGAGGTCGAATTCGCATCAGCAGCAGATGAGCGAGCACTTTGCCCGGCACGCTAAGCAGTGTAATACCACAGTAACTGTTGCAGTCCTGTCGGTCCCTTTTCCCTTTCCAGATAGGGACAACCAACCCCCTTTTCCAGTCAAGAGGAATGGCACCGGACTGCCAGACGGCAGACAGCACCGCATGCAACCCACGGATCATGGCTTCCATCCCGACTTTCAGCATCTCTGGCTTATATTACAGATCTCCAGCAGCCTTTCCACCCTTCAGCTTCCTCACATCCTCTCTCACTTCCGCAAGAGAGGGTAGAGTTTCGTCTATTGCAGGATCAGCAGCCGCCATCTGCAAACCAGAGGGAGCTGTCCGCTTGGGGGCTCTGCCTTTTGGAGAGCTATTCCACAGTTTTATGAGTTATGATTTTACTTTTGTAAAAGTCTAAACATAAATATTTACATTCTCGTTTACTACGACTAGAAAGTATTTAATCATTTTCAGATCACTAATATGCACATTTTCATAGTTTCGTGTTACTCGGCAGAGCAGGCACCAAGCGTTGGCTCAGGAAGCTGTGTCGCTGGTAGTGTCAGCACCTGTAAGAGGCTCGAGCCGCCGCCCTTACAAGCCTTGACAAGGGCTTTGCCGGAAGCTACGACTAATGGAAAACACCAAAGTGACCTAAAACCACTCGGCGTCGACGATTCGAACCCAGAGCCACACACGACCTTGACCCCTCCGGTAGCGTCTCATCACTGACCATTATTAAATTCTAAGGACATCCTGACATCCTATAAAGCTAAATTAGACCTACTCGACCTCACCTTTTCCGATGACGAGAGATTAGCCAGCTGGTAGGGGGGCGGCGGGTCGGAGGTGGGGGGCAGGGCGGGAACGGTGGTGGTGGCCCCGGTGGTGGAGGAGGAGGAGGTGGTGGTGGTGGTGGCGGCCCCGTCCTGCCCTGTCTTCCCCGCGTCGCACTGGGTGACGTCAGGCCGCGTCGGGTCGCTGGTGGGCGAGTGGTCGTTGTTGGCGGCCGGGGTGGAGGAGGAGGTGGAGAGGGAGGGAGGTTTGGGGTCGTTCCTCGCCTTGGGGTTGGAGGAGGGGACGCTGGCGAGGGGGTTGTCGGTGAGGTTGATGGAGGTGGAGGACTGGGGTGAGGCGAGGGGGGCGGGGGAGGGGGTGGGCGGGTGGCGAGCACGGGTGGTCGCCATCTCGGTGGACAGAGCGCTCAGGAGCTCAGCCACCTCGCAGACTGGAACAGACAGACAGAGGTGATGCTTAAAACTGGGTCACTGGGGCGTATGAATAAGTCTTTTCAGTACCATAAAACCCTAGAAAAGACACATCGAGGCATCATCTATACACTCAGCCACCTCGCAGACTGGAACAGACAGACAGAGAGGTGACGCTGAAAACTGGGTCACTGGGGCATATGGAGGAAAGGAATGTCTTTATAAATACCACAAAACCCTCAACCAGAAACTGGAAAACGTTATCAATATACGGTGGACACAGCCCTCAACATGTCAGCAGCCTCGCAGACTGGAGCAGGCAGATAGAGGCGACGCTTAGAACTGGGTCACTCGGGCGTATGGAGGAAAGGAGCGTCTTTATAAATACCACAAAACCCTCAATCAATAACTTCAAAACGTCAACGATATACAGTGGACACATCACTCAGCAACTCAGCCACCTCGCAGACTGGAGCAAACAGACAGAGGGGTGACACTGGAAATCGAGTCACTCGGGCGTACGGAAGAAGGGAATGAGTCTTTTCAATACCGCAAAGCCCTCAAAAGACACATCAAAACGTCATCTAGATACGGGGAACACAACACTCAAGAATTCAGCCACTTTGCAGACTGGAACAGACAGAATCTTGGGCCCCGCGAAGGAGTGGAGAAGAGAATGCGTCTTTTATATAGGACAGCATCGGAAACAGAACAAAAGCAGACGGAGAGTGAAGCGTCGTGTGAACCAAAGTGGCGTTGGTAGGTATGTCGAAGGAAGTGTTTCTTATATAACACATGATGCTAAAAAGAACTGAAACAACAGACAAAGAGAGAGAAGAGTCGCGATGTTGGCGTGTAAAATAAACTGTACCTCTTATGTGTCATCCCAACCTTTAACAGAAATGCAACAGACAGACAGACAGACAGAAAGGCGTCGCTTACACGAGGTGGATGAGGCGTGTGGGGGAAGGGAATCTGTCTCCTGTCCACCGCAACATCCTGAAAGAGAAAACTTCGAGCGCATGAACTTTCGCGGGTAATCTTTTAAGTTCGAAGCGGCAGACAGGCGCGGGAACGTTACCAGACGACGACAACGTGTGGCACTGAGGAGCTTAAGGAAATGAAACGGGGGAAAAAAAACAAGACATAAAAATAGTTAAAGATGTTGAAATAAACTACAAATCTTGATGGAAAAAAAACACGATGAAAAAAGTTAATTAGGCCAAAAAACTGATTGAAGTGATCTTTCCTGTTTTCACTATGTTATTCTTCCTCCTGGTCCTGCTCCTTCTCCTCCTCCTCCTCCTACTACTACTACTACTACTACTACTGTTCTATGTATTAAAGAACCAACACCACGCACTAATTTCTCGCTTCCTTGGCAACACTGACCAGACGTGGATTTATGTAGTGAGACGGATGAGGACGATGATGATGATGATGAGGAGGAGGAGGAGGAGGAGGGGGGGGGGGAGCTGAACGGGTCAAGGCGTATTCGGTAACTTCCTATCTTACATTATCTTTCACGTCATCAAAGAAACAAGAAACAATGCTCTCTCTCTCTCTCTCTCTCTCTCTCTCTCTCTCTCTCTCTCTCTCTCTCTCTCTCTCTCTCTCTCTCTCTCTCTCTCTCTCTCTCTCTCTCTCTCTCTCTCTCTCTCTCTCTCTCTCTCTCTCTCTCTCTCTCCCTTTTTCTCTCTCTCTCTCTCTCTCTCCCTCTCTCCCTCTCCCACCGATATATTCTCCCTCCTCTTCCTCCTCCCTTTCTGTCCAGCTTCCTCCTCCACCGACCCCATTCCTCCTCCTCCTCCGCCTCCTCCTCCTCGATGCTCTAAGGGAGAGGATCCTTTAAGAGTTGTAAGATCAAAGAGCGTTTATATGGGATTCTGGCCTCGGTGATCCCATTACGAGGGGGGGTGAAGAAGGGGGAGAGCGAGAGAGAGAGAGAGTGTTCTTTCCCATTATCTGATTACGTATCACCATCTCTCTCTCTCTCTCTCTCTCTCTCTCTCTCTCTCTCTCTCTCTCTCTCTCTCTCTCTCTCTCTCTCTCTTATGTAAACGAATCTTAGGTCAACAAACTCGGTCCTGCCATCGACTCATATTTGGGTAAGCATGAGACGCCCTCCCTCCCTTCCCTCCCTCCCTCCCTCCCTCCTTCCCTTCTTCCCTCCCTCCCTCCCTCCTTCCCTTCTTCCCTCCATTCCTTCCCTTCCTCCCTTTCCCTCCCCTCACCTCTTTATCTCTTCCTCATGTTATTTTTCTTTTCTCATCGATTTCTTTTTTTATCTGGAATTATTTTTTTTTCCGTTTCAGTATCTTTCCTTTTTTTTGTCTTCGTTTAATTTTTGTCTCCATATCATCGTTCTTTTTCATTTCTTCTTCTTCTTCTTCTTCTTCTTCTTCTTTTTCTTCTTTTTTTATCTTTCGTTTTCCTCTTCCTCCTCTTCTGTCTCCATTATTCTCTTTTTTTCTTTCCTTTCTTCTTATTTATCCTCTTTATCTTTGCTCTTCTTATTGTCTTCATTTCTTCTTTCTTTCCTCATTCTTTAGTTTCCTCTTATCTTCTTTCTTCTGTTATATTCTTCATCTGTCTCCATTTCTTTCTTTTTCTTTTGGTTCTTCTTTTCTTCTCTCGTTTTCTTCTTTTCCTTTCTTTCTTTCCTTCTTCTATCTCGATATTTCGTTATTTTTGTTCTTCGCTTTTCCCCCTTTGCATTTTCCTCCGTTTATCTTTTTGTTTCTTCTTCTTCTTCTTTGCTTCTTCATTATTTTCATTTTCTTCTTTGTTACTTTTCTCTGTTTTTCTATCTCTCCCTCTTTCCTTTTTCTCTCATATATTTTCTTCCCTCCTTCTTCCCTTCTTCTATCTTTACATCTCACTCTATTCTCCCTTTCTTCACTTTCCTTTCTCTATCTTTCTATCTCCTCCTTTTTCTCTCTTCTCTCATTTCTTTTCTTCCCTCATTCTTCCTTTCTTCTATCTTTACATCTCTTTCTCTTTCTTTTTGCACTTCCCATCTTTATTTTCTTCGTCTCCCCCGTCCTCTCTACTTCCCTCCCTCCCTCCCTCCCTCCTTCTTATCTTTCTCTTTGACTTTCCCTTCCGACTTCTCTCCCTCCTTACCCCCCTTCTTCTTTCCCTCCCTTCCTCCTTCCTCTTTCCCATCCTCCCTCCCTTCTACTTCCTCCCTTTTTTTTCCTTACCATCGTATCAAACACTCATCTTCCTCTTTTTTTTCTTTTCTTCTACCGAGCGGGATACACACTACTTTTTTTCCCCCTCCTCCTCCTCCTACTTTTCCTCCTCCTCCTTTTCCTCTTCCTCCTCCTCCTCCTTCGCGTAAGACTTGTACGGTACGGTTGACGTGTAATTGTGTGGTAGTAAAAAAAAATGGACAAAAGGAAAATAGTAGAAATTAATGAAAAAAAAGACTGACCCCTACGACAACATGCCTACTGCTAAGAAGAGAGAAAAAAAATAATTGAAAAAAAACGAAAATAGTTAAAAAATCTTCAGCTACCAATTATAACAACAATGACAACAACAACTTTAAGTACAGAAAAAAACAGACAGGTACTACGACAGCAACAAAAACAACAGCATCAGTCACCTACAATACAATAGGCTACAACAACGTTTGACAAAAAAAATGACGATTCCAAAAATAATAAAAAAATAAATCCCTGGTTAAAAATAGAAAGAAAGAAAGAAAGAAAAAGACAGCCAGATCGAGTGTTTATCTTTTTTCTCTCTCTCTCTCTCTTCCTCGTTCGAAGTAGCAAGAGAGACCAAAGAAACGGAAAAAATGTGGTCATCGGAATCTACACGAGCATCCCCGGAACGTCCTTAAAGAAAACGGGAATTGCAACTTTTGGGGTACAGGAATGTAGGCTACTTACTCTCTCTCTCTCTCTCTCTCTCTCTCTCTCTCTCTCTCTCTCTCTCTCTCTCTCTCTCTCTCTCATATATATACACACACAACAGATGCCGAATTTTCGTTTTGTATTGAGAGAGAGAGAGAGAGAGAGAGACTGTGTGTGTGTGTGTGTGTGTGTGTGTGTGTGTGTGTGTGTGTGTGTGTGTGTGTGTGTGTTAAGTAGCCACGTGACACTGGTCTATTACGTTCAAATTATAAGTTAGAACCAAAAAATAAAATAAAAATAATAATAATCTGCCTTGTAAAGAAAGAAAGGACCTGAAAAAACTGCGTCGGTGTCGATGATTTTGTCCGAAGATGTTATTAGCGAGAGACACTTTTGCCAGACTATGATGATGCTAATGATGATGATGATGATGATGAGGAGGAGGAGGAGGTGGAGGAGGAGGAGAAGAGGAGCGTAATCTTAAAGTGTTTGGGCAAAGTCAGACGAAGATAACGAAAACAAGTGCGATAATAAAATCAAGCCGTGTCGTCGTAATTTAAAGCAAAGATCTAGCTTGACCACCTGAACCATTTAACCTGCTTCCGTTTTTCTTGATCTTTGAGCCATGAATGGACAGTTTCAAGTAATGCGTTGATAAGAAGCTGAAATGGATTATTCAAAACATTAATTTCTTAGTATACAATAAATTCTAAAAACAAATTAGGAGACGTGTTATACAGTATTCCCTCTTTTCCATGACAAACATTTTCAAGATAAGAATTTCAAAATCCATTTTCTTCGTTGGTATAGCATGTTGGGGGCGTCTTCTTCCTCATATTTTTTAGCCCCTGGTCTGCCTCCTCTTAACATATAAAGAAGGTACAAATATTTACCCAATCAGTTTCCTCTTTTAAACATAGTCACCCCCTAAAAAAAAAATATGAAGCTGGCAGCATCGATTGGGCAGCAACCACGCGAACACACTACAGCGTCCCATTTTCTCCTCACTCGAAAGAAAACGTCGAAAACAAACATACAAACGCGAGAGGCCTTGGGAGACCGCGAGGGACGGATAAACAAATTGAGGAGGGAAAAAGAGAGGAGGGAAACGCAACCAGGTGGAAAACACACTACACAAGCCCACCGTGCGTCCCTGTCTCCGGTGCTGCCATCTAGCGAGACAAATAAACATTGCCGCCTATGGACCGAGGACGGGGAACGGTGCTGCCATCTCCCGAGGAGGTGCGGAAGCGTGGAGGAGCTGCGGGAAGTTAATTGCCTAAGGAGTGGACGGTACTACGAGCTGCCATCTAGCGCCGGCGACTCCAATCACACTGAGTGGCCTGGGTGACTTCCGATACCAAGGAGGAGGAGGAGGAAGAGGCGGAAGCGGAAGAAGAGATTTAAGATGACCTGAAGGAGAAAGAATGGAGCGAAGAGTTAAGCAAGTAGGGAAGGAAATTTTAACACCAAAAAATTACTTTGAGAAAAATTGATCTAAAGTTTAAGCTGCAATGCGATCATGGGGGGGGGGGGGGTAGGTTGCTTTGGGTTATGGGTGGGGGATTAAGGGTAAGGGAGAGGATGTAAGAGGCCGAAGGAAGGAAAGACAAGTTGTTGAAAATAATAGCGTAGGGAAGGAGGGGAAGGTAAGGGAGGAAGGGGAGATATACTAAGAAGAGAAAGGGGAGGAAAAAGGGAGATGTGAGGTAAGAGACTCAAAGAGAGGTTTGTGGAAGAGGAGAAAGGTGAAAAAGATAAATGGGAAAGGAGAAGAAAACATGAAAACAAAGGAATATGTCGATCAAACGAAAGGAAGTAACAAAAGAAGAGAGAGAATGAGACGAAGAATAAAAGAACAATGAAAAGAGAAAGAATGGAGAAATAAAGGAGGGGGAAAGGAAAGAAAGAAGGGAAGAGAGGAAGTAATTAAGGTAGGATAGATAGGAAGGAAAGAAAGGATGGAAAGAAGAGAAGAAAACAAGGAGGGAAGGAAGGACGGAAGGAAGGGTACATGGAGAAAAAAGAAGGAAAGAAGAGAGGAAAAAAAGAAAGAAAGAAGGAGGGAATTAATGTAGGACAGAAAGGAAGGAAGAATGGAAAGAAGAGAAGGAAGGAAGGAAAGAGAGATGGAAATAAAGAATGAAAGGAAGGAAGGAAGGAAGGAAGGAAGGAGAAAGGAAGGAAGGAAGGAAGGAAAGATGAATGGAAAGGAATGAAGGAAGGAAGGAAATAGGAAGGAGAGAATGAAACAAGGAGGGAAGGAAGGAAGGAAGGAAGGATGGATGGAAAGGAATGAAGGAAGGAAGGAAAGGGGAAGGAGAGAATGAAACAAGGAGGGAAGGAAGGAAGGAAGGAAGGAAGGACGGATGGAAAGGAATGAATGAAGGAAGGAAATAGGAAGGAGAGAATGAAACAAGGAGGGAAGGAAGGAAGGAAGGAGGATCAAGGAAGACACAGCTAACGAGGGACAGGGGAACCTCGCGCGTTTCTGGCAGACTTTCCTAATCATGCCTCCTCTATACTTCCCTCTCCTCCTTCTCTTTGTATCTCCTCTCATTCCACTTTCCTTCTCTGACCCTCCATCTCTTCCTTCCTTCCTTATTCTCTGTCCTGCATTGCTTCCTTCCATTCCTCCCTTTGTAATTTTATCCCCCTTTGTACCTCCCTTTCATCCTTCTATATGTTTCTGCTTCCTTTCTTCCTTCTTCTCTTGCCTCTGTCTCTTCCTTCCATCCTTCTTTCACTTTCCTCCATATGCCTCTTTCTTTAATCCTTCCTTCCTTGGTCTTTGTTTTTCTCTCCTTCTCTCGTCATTCATTTCCATGTGTCTCTCTCTTACGTTTTTATTTTTCGTTCTTCTGTGGTTTCCCTCCTCTCTTTTTTTCTTGTCTTATTCATTTCTTTCTTCCTTCTCTTTCCTATGTTTCTTCCTTCCTTCTTTCCTTTCTTCTTTTTCTAATTTCCTTCCCTCCTTATAATTCTCAATCTTTCGTCTCTTCTCTTCCCCCCCCCTCCTTTTCTAGTATCCCTTCTTCAGTTCTTATATCTTTCTTTCCTTTTGTCTTTTACCTTTTCTTTCATCAGCCTTCTCCTTTCTCCTCTTTTTCTTTTTCTTTTTGCTTTTCTTTCCTTCATATCCTTCGTCTTCCCTTCCTTTTGACAGTCCCCTTGGAATTATGGTTCCTTTTTATCTTCCTTTGTTCCTTCTCCTCTTTCTTTCTTTTATTTCTTCCTTCATTCCTTTCTTTCTTGCTTTCTTATATTCGGTTCTTTCTTTCTTTCTTTCTTTCCTTCTGTCATTTCTTCTTCCTCTGTTTCTTTTTTTATTTCTTCCAACGATTATTCTGTTTCTTTTTTTTTCTATCTCTCTCTCCTTCTTTCTTTCTTTCTTTCATCGTCTCCGTCTCTCTCTCTCTCTCTCTCTCTCTCTCTCTCTCTCTCTCTCTCTCTCTCTCTCTCTCTCTCTCTCTCTCTCTCTCTCTCTCTCTCTCTCTCTCTCTCCCCGAAAATCACTCCTCCCTTTGGGGATTTTCCCTTTTATATTGGTCTCCGTTCCTTTCTTTTTATAGATTCTCTCTCTCTCTCTCTCTCTCTCTCTCTCTCTCTCTCTCTCTCTCTCTCTCTCTCTCTCTCTCTCTCTCTCTCTCTCTCTCTCTCTCTCTCTCTCTCTCTCTCTCTCTCTCTCTCTCTCTCTCTCTCTCTCTCTCTCTCTCTCTCTCTTCTTATCTATCTATTTATGTATCTATCTCTTTTCTACAACTCACTGTATCCTTTTCTTTATCATTCCTTCCCTTTTCTTCTTATTTTCTACTTGTTCTTTCTTCATTTCTTTCCCTTCCACATTTACCTCCAATTCTTCTCAATCTCTCCCTTCTTTTCCTCCCGGCCTTTTCGTCACTTCACTTCCAAACCATACTCGCTCACTCTCCCTCCCTCCTTCCCTCCATCTATCTCTACCCCCCTCTCCTCCCTCCCTCCCTTCCTCTGTCTTTCCCTCCATATATCTTTATCTCCCTCCGTACCTCGCTCCTTCGTCCCTCTCCCTCGTCCCAACCTTCAAGCCATCCATCAACACAGGCACACACACACACACACACACACACACACACACACACACACACACACACACACACACACACACGTTCGAGGCTGAAGAGTGACCATTCCTTCTCCTCGACGGGCCTGTCAACAACAAAACACACAGCTACGCGTAAGCCCCGAGTCACCTTTGTCTGTCACTAAATATCAGGAGTAGATGTAGTTGTTGTCGTAGCAGAATGAGATGGAGGAGAAGTAGTAGTTTTAGTAGTAGAAGGAGGAGGGAGTTAGTGTAGGAGGAAAACTGGAGAGGCTGGAAAAGAGGAAAAGAAATAACGGAGTGAAGATGGGAAGAAAAGACGCTTAAAAAAGTGAGAGAAAGTGGGGGAAAAAAAAAGAGGTGCGCTGGGAGATGGATGGATGGACAAACAGACGAGTAAATAAATAGATAGACAGATGGATTGGTGTGTGGAAGATGGATGGAGAGAAAAGCAGACAGGGAAATGAATAAAAAAGGACGGTAAAGAGAACGATGCTGGGAAAGGGTGATAGATATGGAAGGAGAAGAGAAAGAGGAATAAATAAACAGACAGGTAGATAGATAGCGTGAGAGAGCGAGAGCGAGCGAGCGAGCGAGAGAGAGAGAGAGAGAGAGAGAGAGAGAGGTGTTAGGGTAAAATTTGCATTAATTGGACGCTCTTGTGAAGTCTGGTCTGATAACTTGAGATGTTTTAAAGTCAGGTGTGTATTAAGTTAGCGAGGTCTCTCTCTCTCTCTCTCTCTCTCTCTCTCTCTCTCTCTCTCTCTCTCTCTCTCTCTCTCTCTCTCTCTCTCTCTCTCTCTCTCTCTCTCTCTCTCTCTCTCTCTCTCTCTCTCTCTCTCTCTCTCTCTCTCTCTCTCTCTCTCTCTCTCTCTCTCTCTCTCTCTCTCTCTCTCTCTCTCTCTCTCTCTCTCTCTCTCTCTCTCTCTCTCTCTCTCTCTCTCTCTCTCTCTCTCTCTCTCTCTCTCTCTCTCTCTCTCTCTCTCTCTCTCTCTCTCTCTCTCTCTCTCTCTCTCTCTCTCTCTCTCTCTCTCTCTCTCTCTCTCTCTCTCTCTCTCTCTCTCTCTTTCCTTTTCTCTTCTTCTTTCTCTCTCTCTCTCTCTCTCTCTCTCTCTCTCTCTCTCTCTCTCTTTCCTCTTTCTTTCTTTTTCTCTTTCTTTCCCTTGTCTTTCTTTCTTACTCCCAATCTTCTCTGTTTTATTCTTTTCTTTCCTTTTTTCACTCTTTCTTAATTTCTTCTTTGTTTTCCTTCTTCCCTCCTTATTATCTTCCTTGCTTTCCTTTCTTTGTATCGCTTTACTCTTCTTTCTCTCCTCCTCGCATCGTTCTCCTTCCCTTCCTTCCCTTCCCTTCCTCCTTGTATCGCTTTACTCTTCTTTCTTGCCTCCTCGCATCGTTCTCCTTCCCTTCCTTCCCTTCCCTTCCCTCCGCTCGCTTCGCCCTCTCCCCCAAGGCACTTCAGAGGTAAGTTAAACCTCTGAAAACTTGAACAAAAGAACTTAGCGCCTGGCGAGACTACGACCGGCGGCTTTCCCTTCTTCACGGGGTTACTAATAGGACGCGGAGGAGAAGGAGGAAGATGAAGATGAAGAACAGGAGAAAGAGGAATTAGAGAAGGAGGAGAAAGAGGAAGACGATTAGGAAGAGGACGAAGAAAGATGAACAATAACAACAATAATCCATACCAATAATAATAACAATAACAAAAACAAGAAGAGGAAAATAAAGGAAGAGAAATATAAAGGGAGAAGTACAGAGGGAGAGAGAAGGGAGAAGAAAGAAGCGGAGATAGATAGATAGATAGATAAAGAGAGAGAGAGAGAGAGAGAGAGAGAAGAGAAGGCAGGGAGGGAAAGAGCAAGGAAGGAGGGAGGGAGGGAAGGAGGAGGAGGAGAGAAGGCAGGGAGATAGGGAGGGAGGGAGGAACGGAGATA
>NW_026110512.1:80000-106589 GCF_024679095.1 Eriocheir sinensis
TGGACAACACAATCCGCCTGATGACATGGGTGAATTTTACCGACCGCATTGGGGAGCTTCGCCTGCTTTTGTAGCGGGTGTTCCCTTAAAGATATGAGTTACCGACCGCGTCACGCCTTTGACGCCGGCGTGTATATCCGCAGACGACTTACGGTCAGGGAGTTGTTGGCGGCAGAGCAGCATCCTCACTGCGATTCGTTAAGACTTCCCTAACAGGCTGGAGGTTTCGCCACGCAACCTGATGACGGAATCCTCCGACTACGAGCCTTAAATTTGTTGCTTGTCCGCGGAGATCACTCCGACCGACGAGGGAGTGCCTCGCTTCCTCATACGGTGGTGGGGTGATCCAGCGTCATTTTAGCAAGTCGTGTGTTTGCCGCTATGACAAGCTGGATATGTTCCCTACAAGTGATTGGAGAATTCTCCTGACTTTTGGAATAATATTATAAGAACGTAAGTAGTCTGCAAGAGGCCGGTTGGCCTATACAAAGCAGCTCCTGTACACTCAACCCCACCTTACCTCACCGTCCATGGCTTTATCTAACCTCTTTTTGAATGTATCTATGGTGTTGGCGCCCACAACACGGCTCCCAAGCCTGTTCCATTCATCTACCACTCTATTGGTGAACCAGTTCTTACCTATGTCTTTGTTGAATCTGAATTTGTCTAACTAGAAACCATTGCTACGCGTCCTACCTGGCTCTTTTACTATCAGAATCTTATTGACATCCCCTTTGTTAAAGCCCTTCATCCATTTATAGACTTCGATCAAGTCTCCTCGCAACCTTCGCCTTTCTAGAGAGTGTAGGTTTAACTGCTTCAGCCTGTCTTCATAAGGCAAGTTTCTCACCCCCTGAATCATCTTTGTCATCCTCTTCTGTACAGATTCTAACATCTTGATATCCATTCTATAGTAGGGGGACCAGAACTGAACTGCATAATCGAGATGAGGTCTGACTAGTGCTAAGTAAAGTTTGAGGATGACTTCAGCGCTCCTATTGCTTACGCTCCTTGAGATGAAACCAAGTACTCCGTTTGCCCGATTTTTACCCTGAATGCATTGAGCCCTAGGACGGAGGTCAACACTCACTAGTACTCCTAAGTCTCTCTCAAGCCCAGACCTGCTTAGAGGAATGCCATTTAGGGAGTAATTGTGTGAGGGATTATTCCTACCTACACTCAGAATGCTACACTTCCCGACATTGAATTCCATCTGCCACTTCCCCGCCCAGTCATATAGTCTGTCAAGCTCATCCTGGAGAACGCTAGCGTCCCTGTCTGATTGGATTACTCTACCGATCTTGGTATCATCTGGGAACTTACTGACATCACTACTAATTCCTGTGTCCAAGTCATTGATGTAAATAATAAAAAGCAGAGGACCCAGCACCGACCCCTGTGGAACTCCACTTGCAACACTGCCCCATTCAGATTTTTTACCATTAATTTGCACTCTCTGCTTCCTTCCACTAAGCCACGCCCTGATCCATTTCAAAACTTTCCCATCTACGCCGTGAGCCTGTATAGCCGGTGATGAGGAACTTTGTCGAACGCCTTACTGAAATCTAAATTTAATATGTCATAGTTTTCATCTCTGTGATGAAGAGGAGGACGATGAAGAGAAAGATGATGAAAAAAAGATAACGAAGAAAATGATGATGAAAAATAACAATAAAATAACAATATCAAAAACAAGAACATGAATAAATACACAAAACTTTGTAATAGTTTTCAAGAAAAAGCAACGAAGATAATATTAGCTACGAACTATCTATTAAATGATATTAGTATGTGTATCATTAGAGTGCATTTATTTTCATTACAGACTCTCTCTCTCTCTCTCTCTCTCTCTCTCTCTCTCTCTCTCTCTCTCTCTCTCTCTCTCTCTCTCTCTCTCTCTCTCTCTCTCTCTCTCTCTCTCTCTCTCTCTCATCGTCACCATCAAAGCTGCTTATCTCAAATGAAAAACTCACCATTACGTCATTTTGAGGTAAGCTAATTATTCTCTCTCTCTCTCTCTCTCTCTCTCTCTCTCTCTCTCTCTCTCTCTCTCTCTCTCTCTCTCTCTCTCTCTCTATCTCCTCCTCCTCCTCCTCCTCCTCCTCCGCCTCCTCCTCTTCCTCCTCCTCCTATGTTTTGTAGAGTCAGGAGCAACAGGTTATATTTATCAGCTCTATATAGTGACCTCCCTTCCCCCCCCCCCTCTTCCCTCTTCCCCCTTCCCCTCCTCCTTCTTCCATCTCCCTCTCCCTCTCTCCATCTTCCTTCCTCGCCGCCCCACCCAAGGGACTGATAAGGGCAGCTTCCTCCTAAGTGATGATGCATGACCCTTCTTCTGTCCTTCCTTCCTTCCCTCTTTCCTTCTTTCTTTTTTTTTCTTTTCTTTATCTTTTTTGTCATTGTTTTTTCTGTTCGTTTTCTCTTCAATTTTTTTCTTTCCTTCTTTCCTTTATCGTATTTTTTTCCTTTTTCTTCTTTCCAACTTTTCTTGTTCATCTTTCCTTTTCTCCTTCCTTCCTTTCTTCCTTCCTTCCTTCCTTCCTTCCTTCCTTTCTTCCTTCCTTCTTTCTTCCTTTTGTTATTTATTTCGTTCTTTCTTGCATGTTTCCTTGTCCTTCCCTCCTTCCTTTCTTTATTGGTTTCTTCCTTATCCTTATTTTTCCTTCCTTCCTTCTTTACTGTGCCTGGTATATTTTTTTTTGTGTGTATTTTCCGTAATTGGCTCGTCTATATTATCTTTTTCTTTCCTTTTTTTTCTTTTTTTTCCTCTTCTTCATCTTCTCTCTTCGTCATTGCAGTCCTTTTTTCCTCCTCTTCCCCTTCCACTATTTTTTTGTTTTCCTTCTTTGTCTTTTTTTATTATTCGTCTTAGTGTTAAAGTTATCCTCTAGTCTTGTTCTTCTTCTTTTCTTCCTTTTTCCTTCATTTGTTTTTTCTTTTCTTTTCTTTCCTTCAGTAAGTCATTCCGTTTTTAGCAGATTATTATTTTTCTTCCTTCTTTGTTCCTTTTTTCCTTCTTACTGGACATTTTTTTCCTTTTTATCCTATTTCTTCCTCGTCCCTTAATCAAGATTCTGTGATTTTTTTCTATATTTGTTTCCTTCGCGTTATTTATATGCGTCTCTCTCTCTCTCTCTCTCTCTCTCTCTCTCTCTCTCTCTCTCTCTCTCTCTCTCTCTCTCTCTCTCTCTCTCTCTCTCTCTCTCTCTCTCTCGGGAAATCAAAAGGCAATGTATGGAATGCAGGAATCTGTATACCTGTGTTAAGAGAATTCCTTAGTGTGTGTGTGTGTGTGTGTGTGTGTGTGTGTGTGTGTGTGTACACACACAAACACAACGTACATTATCCTTATTTATTACCTGGCACAGAGAAGAGAAGGAGGAGGAGGAGGAGGAGGAGGAGGAGGAGGAGGAGGAGGAGGAGGAGGAGGAGGAAGAATAAAAGTAATGGGAAGAAGATGAAGTGGAGATGAAGGAGAAAGTAGGTTGAGGAAGTTGAGGGGAAGGGTGGGAAGAAGAGAAGGAGGTTGAGGAGGAGGAGGAGGAGGAAGAGGACGAGAAGGAGAGGGACGTAGAGGATATGTAGGCAGAGGAGGTCACGAAAAGGGAGATGGAGGAAGGGTTGAGGAGGAAAAGGAGGAGGAAAAGGAAGAGAAAAAAGAGACGAAGGAGGTGATAGAAAGGTGAAGGGAAGGTAAAGATAGAGAAAGAGGAGGAGGAGGAGGAGGAGGAGGAGGAGGAGAAGAAGAAATAGGAGGAGGAGGAGGAGGAGGAGGAGCAGAAATAGGAGGAGGAGGAGGAGGAGGAACGTCCCTTTCCTCAGACCTCTCTCTCCGTAATAAGGCGTCTCCCGCCACCTGTCGCCACCTTCACTTTTCCCCTAATTAACAGGTTATTTGCGTGCTAATTAAGGGATCCAGGTGAGAGGGGGTGGAAGGCGCAGGTGTTTTTCAGTTAAGCACCGAAATTGACAACTCTGGGCAAACGTGAACATGGGTGGTGGGACTTGTACGTGTAGGGGGGAGGGGGCGTGTGTGTGTGTGTGTGTGTGTGTGTGTACGAATATATGAATGATAGTAAAATATTGGTTTCATTGTCCGTAGAGTTTCATCCCCCAGAAAAAAAATATTCCGTCGATTCCAAAATAATATAATGACAATGACTAGGATGCTCGTCTCTCTCTCTCTCTCTCTCTCTCTCTCTCTCTCTCTCTCTCTCTCTCTCTCTCTCTCTCTCTCTCTCTCTCTCTCTCTCTCTCTCTCTCTCTCTCTCTCTCTCTCTCTCTCTCTCTCTCTCTCTCTCTCTCTCTGATAATATAATAGAAACCATACATTTCTTACTTGGACGTTAAGTGGAATAGGAAAGCCGATTGGATGGAGAGAGCGGGAGGGAGACGAGAGGAAAGATGAAGGGGAAGGAGGAGGAAGAGGAGGAGGAGAGGAGGAGGAGGAGGAGGAAGAGGAAGAGGAGAAGGAAAATAGGAAAAAAGGGGGAAGGGACGTTCATTGGTATGCAAAGTGGTCACTCTATATTAGGTGTGTTAACTGTCTAAGTGTGTTGTCTTAACCGCGAAAAAAAAGAGGAAAGAAAGAGAGAGAGGGGGAGAGGGAATGAATGAATAAAGAAAGTCTATTGTGTACTCTTTATAATACTCTCTCTGTCTCTCTATGTCTTGTTCTTTCTCTCTCTTGGGTCAGGTCACGCCAGGTCACGGGCAGGTTTCTTGACAAAGCTCTCCTCAGCCTATGTCATTACCTGCTCGCACCTGACAGTCTTCCTTAATTAAATGGGAGGAAATGGGATGAATCTCCTTGTTCCTCTTTCTTTCCTTACTACTTTTTCTCCTTTTTGTTTCTCCGACGGTAGCTTTTCCTCCTCTTTCTCTTCCTTGTCCTAGTCCTCCTCCTTCTCCTCCTCCTACTACTACTACTGTTACTGTTACTACTACTACTACTACTACTACTACTGCTACTACTACTCTTAAATATCCTTTTCCTTCCCCGCTTTCTGTTTTTTTATCCTCTTCCTCCTCCTTTTCTTCTCTTTTTTTTCCTTTTCCTTCTCCTTCTCCTCCTTTTCTTCTTCTTCTTACTCCTCCTTCTCCTACCATCAGCAAAATTCGTAACTCCATTTTTTTTCTTTCCTTCTCAGCTTTCTGATTCTCCGATTTTTTACTCTTTCGTACACATTTTTTATATCTTTTTAAATAATTGTGTTCAATTTCTATTTATCTCCCACTATATATCTACCTATCGATATATCTATTTGTTTCTGTCTATCAATCTATCTGTCTATTTATCTATCTTTTCTATTCTGATTCGCTCCTCAACATTCCGCAGCGGCCTCGCCTCTCACCCTCACACACCATACATTAGTTTTATCATACTAAACAGTTTATCTCGACTCGCCAGGCGCATACTGGACCTCCTTTTTATGTTCTCTCTCTCTCTCTCTCTCTCTCTCTCTCTCTCTCTCTCTCTCTCTCTCTCTCTCTCTCTCTCTCTCTCTCTCTCTCTCTCTCTCTCTCTCTCTCTCTCTCTCTCTCTCTCTCTCTCTCTCTCTCTCTCTCTCTCTCAAATTTTATGCCCAAAGCTATTTCTTGAAGGACATTTCTATCCTACCGCTGAATTTGCTGACGTCGAAAAGCCTATATATATTTTTTACAGTGGCGCCTCTTTACTAGTTCACGCAATGCCACGATCGTTTTATCTTGGAATCGAAATCAAAGTGGAGACAATACAAGGGATCGGGAACTCTACAGCGGCTTAATACACTGAGATCACGCTGTTAGTTAAGATCAAGACTCCCTAACGTCTTTAGAGTCCTCCATCTCGTCGTTACATCACTCAAACGTATCAAAACAATGTAAATATTACTTAAACCGTAAATATGAAAACTGGCGCTCATCCGTTGCAGTGAAAATAATATCTCCACCCTGAAACCCACCGAGGAAAAAATATATGAAAGGAACACGAGCGGCGGTAGACTGACGACGAGGAGGTTTTTGAGCTTTGTTTCGCTTGTTTAAGGAAGTTGGTGGTAAAAGTATGGATGGTAAAAGGGCGGTTGGTCATTTGAATCGTTAAAAGTCCCCGCGGGTGAAGTACCGTATAGTGTCACTTTGCTGGATAGCGGGGAGGGGGAAGGGTTCGGTGAGGTTCGGTGAAAGTGATTTACTACTGCTATAGAAGAGGAGGAAGAGAGGAGTAGAAGGACAAGGAGAAGGAGAGGAGAAAGAAGAAGAAGAAGAAGAAGAAGAAAAAGAAGAAGAAGAAGAAGAAGAAGAAGAAGAAGAAGAAGAAGAAGAAGAAGAAGAAGAAGAAGAAGAAAAAGAAGAATGAAGGAAGGAAGGGAGAAAGGAAGGAATTGAAGAAGAGGAAGAAAGGGAATGAATGAAGGAATAAGAGGAAGAGGAGAAGGAGAGGAGGAGGCATAATACTCCTACAATGGGGATAATCCTGATAGGAGAGAGAGAGAGAGAGAGAGAGAGAGAGAGAGAGAGAGAGAGAGAGAGAGAGAGAGAGAGAGAGAGAGAGAGAGAGAGAGAGAGAGAGAGAGAGAGAGAGAGAGAGAGAGAGAGAGAGAGAGAGATACATACATACATACATACATACAGAAACACAGACATACACAGATGCCATACTAACAAACAAACACAACACGAAGAAAAAAAACAAGTACCTATATTAAATGAGACGAAGAAAAAAAGAAAAAAGAAAAGAAAAAATGAAAAAGCAAGAAAGGAGAAAGGAATGGAGGGGAGGGAGAGGCAAGAAGAAGGGAGGGAAGGGAGGGAAGGGAGGGAGGGAGAGGAAGGGAGCAATAAGACAGGTCGGTTCTCATTAGGGAGTGGAGAGAGAGAGGGCTGTTTCTCCTGAGCAATAAAACGAGGAGGAGGAGGAGGAGGAAGAGGAGGAAGAGGAGGAGGAAGAGGAGGAGGATTGAGCAACAGGTGGAGGGAATAGATAATCAGACGAGGTAAGATTAACACTTTTTTTTTCGTCTCTCTCTCTCTCTCTCTCTCTCCAATAAAATGAATGCAAATTTACTTAACCCGTTTCACTGTCATATTGGAAGTAATGAAGGAGGAGGAGGAGGAGAAGGAGGAGGAGTAGGAGGGTAGGAAGAAACGAGAGGGTAAGGAAAGTAGAACCCCTTGTGATAATTAGGAAGAAAGGAAGAAGGAAGGAAGGAAGAAAGGAAGGAAGGATAGAAAGAAAGAAAGAAAGAAAGAAAGAAAGAAAGAAAGAAGGGAATGAATGAATGAATGATTGATTGAATGAATGAATGAATGAAGGAAGGAAGGAAGGAAGTAGGAAGTAGTAGAGAAATGGATGAAGGAAAAAAAGGAAAGGAGGGAGTCAATTAGCTGTTATGGACCCTCTAGTCTTTCTTATTACTGTCCCTTCTCTTTCTGTCTCTAATATTCTTAATTCCTCGCTAACTACTCCTCTTCAATAGACAGCTACACGCTTTCTCCCCTCTCTGACCTTGCAACATCATTAATAAGACCTTCTACCCAAACTCGAGGCTTTCTAATGCAAGAGTTAACCGGGATCTTTGGTGTCCCGTTACTTACTTGTAGGAGCGAACCTTCCCTCACCTATATTTCCCTTCCCCAAGACTCACGATACCTTTCGAACTCAAGATTTCCTTTCCTTAATCTGTAGAAATCGTAGCTATCCGGTTTATTAGGAAAAGTATGTTGTTGAAACCGTATTTTTTTTATTTGTGTGTGTGTGTGTGTGTGTGTGTGTGTGTGTGTGTGTGTGTGTGTGTGTGTGTGTGTGTGTGTGTGTGTGTGTGTGTGTGGGGCTGGAGGGCATTATAGCTTCATGAGTTAGAGGGAAGGAAGGATGGCGAACGAGGCGATATAGCCCCCCTAGCCCCCCAGAAATTACGGCCCTGATAACGGAGGATGAATAATGGGTATAGGCGGAGGATGAAAAGGAGGAGGGGGAGGGAAATGAGGAGGAGGAGGAGGGAGATGAGGAGAAGGAGGAGGAGTCACTGTTTCGGTCACCTGAGACTGTCAACACACGTAAGCTGAACCATGTGACGGAGAAGAGGAAGGGGAGGGAAGAGGAGAGGGAAATAATTGAAATGGGTAAAGAGGGAGAGCGGAGAGGAGGGTAAAGACTAGAGTATAAAGGTTAGTATATCAGAAAAGTAAAATAATGTAATAAAACTACAAAAAAAGATATAGAAGAGTAAGAAGAACAGGAGAAGAAAGAAGTAGAAAATATGACTAGTTGGTGTGATAAAACTTAAAAGAGTACAGCAAAAAGTAGAAGAGTAAGAAGAGTAAAAGAAAGAAGTAGAAAAAATGACTATTTGGTGTGAGAAAACCGAACAAGGAAAGCGTAAGAAGAAAAGTAAAATAACGAGGAAGAAAAAGCATAAATCTAGCACCCACACACACTTGCGCTATCAAACTGTCTATTCACGCTACCTACCAATCCTCCCACCCATTACCACAGAAAAAATGACTAGTTGGTGTGAGAAAATCGAACAAGGAAAGCGTAAGAAGAAAAGTAAAATGACGAGGACGAAAAAGCATAAATCTAGCATCCACCCACACACACTTGCGCTTTCAAACTGTCTATTCATGCTATATACCAATCTTCCCACCCATTACCACAGCGCCACCTGGACTTTTCTTTGAGCACACTTGTTGGTTCTCATTATATTTATTAACCCGAGTCATTAAGGAGATCACCACCAAACCAGTTCACACCCACACACGTACGAAACACATGTGCACTTTTTTTTTTTGCCGTATGTAAGATGATGATGATGATGATGATGAAAGATGATGCTGATGTTTTTTTCTGGGTTAATTTAGGTAGTTTTTTTTTCGTTATTGTTTTTTTGTTATTTTTGTTGTTTTCTTTGTGCTTTTTGTGGGGTTGAGAAAGTTTTGTAATGTTTTGTGTTTTGTTTAGTTCTGTATGTGTGATAGATAGATAGATGGATTGATAGATAGACAGAGAGATAGATAGATAAATAGATAGATTGATAGATAGATAGACAGTGACATAGAGTATTCCTTTTCTCCTTCTCCTCCATCCTCCTCCCCCCCCCTTTCCTCTCCTTTGTTGAACGTCCGCCTTCCTCACTCCCTCCCTCCCTCTTGTTCTCCTTCCCTCTCTCTCTCCTTAACTTTGTGTGAGCGTAACTTAACTTCTTTGACTTCTAACTCCTCGCAATGTTTACTTCTTAACACCTTCGACCACCTCCGTCACCACCTCCTCCTCCTCCTCCTCCTCCTCTTCCTCCTCCTCCCCTTCTCTCCCTCCCTCCTCCTCTTTCCTACTTATCTCAATTTAATTTTCTCCCTTTCTCTCTCACTCTTTATTTTCCTCGTCTCTCCACCGCACTCAAATTAATTACTCCCAGCTAGATAGAGAAAACCCGGAGAGAGCGAGCGAGCGAGAGAGAGAGAGAGAGAGAGAGAGAGAGAGAGAGAGAGAGAGAGAGAGAGAGAGAGAGAGAGAGAGAGAGAGAGAGAGAGAGAGAGAGAGAGAGAGATTACGTTTGTCCTACTTTCCCAGATTTCTCTCTCTCTCTCTCTCTCTCTCTCTCTCTCTCTCTCTCTCTCTCTCTCTCTCTCTCACCAAGGGTTCCCACGAGGGCAGTTTCCTTATCACCTCAAAGATGCCAATTAGAGAAGTCACCACCACCATCACCACCACCACCATCACCACCACCATTACCTCCACCACTACCACCATTACCTCCACTAACGATAACAACAATAACAATAACTATGACAGCAATAAAAACAACTACTACCACCACCACCACCACAACTATCAGGAACACTCACACACTCACTCCTCCCATTAACATCACCATCAATCATCCTGGCCACCACCATCACCATCCCTTCTACTCCAATTTACCCCCTCTACTCCCTCTTCTATCATGCGTTACTCCTTCCCATCTACCTTACACCCTCTTTTCTCTTCTTCCCATTCCTCTATCACATCTTCCTATCCCTCCTTCCTTCCCATCTCTCCATCTTTTCTTTCCCAGTCCTTCTCCTCTCATTTCCATCGTTCGTGTTTAGCCCTTACCATCTCCTCGTTATCCCTTCCCTTCTTCTTCCCATCTCCCCTCCCTCTTCTTCCTTTCTCTTCCACTCTTATCATTTTTCATCACGCTTTTCATATACTAACACTCATTCTCTCCCTTCACATTCCCTTCACATCCACACCCCCTACACATCTCTCCCCCCCCCTTAAAACCCATTACAACATCCCCCATCACTGACTCCACCATCAATACACTAACTAAATTTTCTCTAGCCCTTACGATGATCACCACTTCGATTAAGCCTCCCTGATCACCCCCAACTACTCCCCCCCCCCTTCTCTCTCTCTCTCTCTCTCTCTCGATAACCTTTCCATCAGATCAACAGGCGTCGCCCAACACGTGTCTCGGATCAGCCATCGACGAAGGGGAGGGAAGAAGAGGAGGGAGGGAAGGAGGAGGGAAGTAGGGAAGGAAGAAGAGGAGGGGAGGAGGAAAGGGCAGGAGGGAAAAGCTGCGTTGAGATGGAAGAACAGAAGGAAGGAAGAAAGGAAAGGAGAAAATTTGATAGAAGGAAAGTCAAAATAGAAAGAAAAAAGGAAGGGAGGAAAGAAGAAAGGAAGGCAGGAAGGAAGGAAGGAAGGAAGGGGTGATAGAAAGAAAGAAAGAAAGAAAAGGAAAGAAAGAAAAAGAAAGACAGAAAAAAAGGGATCATGAATAGAAAAAAAGAGAAGCAAACGAAACAAAACAAAGGAAGAAGGGAATAAGGAATGAAGGAATGAAAGGAAGAAGAAAGAGGAGTGGAAAAGGCCGGAAGCGAAGGATGGGGAGGGGCGAAGGAAGCAAGGAGGAAACGCCGAAGGAAGGAAGGAGCGCAGGACCAATTGAAAGGGAGACGAATAATTAGGGATGCTGGGAGGATGCCCGACTGAAGACTGATGAAAAGATGCCTTGCTGAGAGGTGTCAAACGGGGGGGGGGAGAGAGAGAGAGAGAGAGAGAGAGAGAGAGAGAGAGAGAGAGAGAGAGAGAGAGAGAGAGAGAGAGAGAGAGAGAGAGAGAGAGAGAGAGAGAGAGAGAGAGAGAGAGAGAGAGAGAGAGAGAGAGAGAGAGAGAGAGAGAGAGAGAGAGAGAGAGAGAGAGAGAGAGAGAGAGAGAGAGAGAGAGAGAGAGAGAGAGAGAGAGAGAGAGAGAGAGAGAGGCTTGAATATAATTGGTTTAGTCACTGGCAGTCACCCAGTAACCTGTAATACATAATGAAAGGGGAGTCAGCGAGGTGTGCGTGAGAGGGAAAGGGAAGGGAAGGTGAGAAGAGGAAGAGGAGGAGGAGGAGGAGGAAGAGGAGGAGAGGATGAGGAGGTGACGGGCCACCTATATACGTGATGGGTGTCAACTGTTGCAACTGAAAGGATGATGGGAGCAAAATAGTAGTAGTAGTAGTAGTAGTAGTAGTAGTAGTAGTAGTAGTAAAAGCAGTAGTAGTAGTTGTTGTTATACGTTCACTTACTGGTGGAAGAGGAGGTGGAAGGGGTGGTAGAGGGGGTAGTGGAGAGTGTGGTATGTACTATCGGTAAAGGAAATGGGAGGGAGACGGAAGGAAGGGGGACGAGGGCGGGAGAAAAGGGCACTACTATAAATCCCTTCCTTATGCTGTTGCTACCATGCCTCTACCCTCAACCTTCTCTCATTATTGTTACTGTTGTTTTGTTGTTGCTGGTAAGAGTAGCAGAAAGCAGGTGGAGATTGAGGTGACGGGAATAGAATGGGCGACGATACATGTTGTTGACGGTTGGACAGAAAAGGGGAGGAGAGGAAGGGAGGGAGGGAGGGGTGGGTGTGGCTGGGGTGGAGTATAGTAAAGACTGGTAGTGGCGCTGATGTGTCAAGTGGATTAGGTGGAATAGAGAGAGGGAAAGAGTCAGAGTGGTGCAAAGTGGAATAAAGTAGATGAAATGTTGAGTGGTGATTCTTCTGCACTGTGAATTAATGAGTGAGGAATGGAAGAGGAGGAAGAAGAGGAGAGGAGAGAAAGAGAAGTGGAAAGGGAAGGGAATGAAAAGAAAGAGAAGGAAACCAAAGAGGAGTGAAAGGGAAAGAAAAGGGGGGGAAGAGGCAAAAGGAGAAAAAAAAGAAGGGAAGAAGTAAAAAAATGTATGACAAAGAAATGAGAGAAAAGAAAAAAGAAGGAAATGGAAATGAAAGGAGAAGAGAGGAAAGGAAAGGAAAGGAAAGGAAAGGAGAGGAAAGGAAAGGAAAGGAAAGGAGAGGAAAGGAAAGGAAAGGAGAGGAAAGGAAAGGAAAGGAGAGGAAAGGAAAGGAAAGGAAAGGAAAGGAAAGAGAGAGAAATAGAAAAAATTAAAATAATAGATAAGCAAAATAAAAATAAATAAAAATAAAAAGAAATTAATGTAAAGCAAAATCAAGGGAAGCAACGGAAGGAAGAAGTTAGAAAAAGAAAAAAAAATGGAGAGGAGAGACTAGCAGATACCCTACAAAAAAAGGGAGGGAAGAAAAGGAGATAGAAAGTGAGAAAAAAGACGAGGAGGAGAGAGAGAGAGAGAGAGAGAGAGAGAGAGAGAGAGAGAGAGAGAGAGAGAGAGAGAGAGAGAGAGAGAGAGAGAGAGAGAGAGAGAGAGAGAGAGAGAGAGAGAGAGAGAGAGAGAGAGAGAGAGAGAGAGAGAGATGAGGACTAAGAACTAAGAACTGGAAGAAAGGAAGTTGACAGAAATAAAAGAGATAGAAAAAGAATAAAGAAGAGGGAAGAAAGAAGAAAAACAAAGCAAAAGAATGAGACAGGAAAGTGAAGGTGAGAGTAAGAGTGAGGATAAAAGGGGAGAGTGAGAAAGAGAGAAAGAGAGAGAGAGAGAGAGAGAGAGAGAGAGAGAGAGAGAGAGAGAGAGAGAGAGAGAGAGAGAGAGAGAGAGAGAGAGAGAGAGAGAGAGAGAGAGCGAGAGAGAGAGAGAGAGAGAGAGAGAGAGAGAGAGAGAGAGAGAGAGAGAGAGAGAGAGAGAGAGAGAGAGAGAGAGAGAGAGAGAGAGAGAGAGAGAGAGAGAGAGAGAGAGAGAGAGAGAGAGAGAGAGAGAGAGAGAGAGAGAGAGAGAGAGAGAGAGAGAGAGAGAGAGAGAGAGAGAGAGAGAGAGAGAGAGAGAGAGAGAGAGAGAGAGAGAGAGAGAGAGAGAGAGAGAGAGTGAAGGAAGGAGGTTGCCAGCTGTCAGTTGTGAAGGAAGAATGTGAAAAGTTTTTCGTAATAAATCTAACAGTGATCAAATGACCTCCTGGGGAGAGAACGCAGCCCCCGCGAGTGTCCTTGGGGGGTGGGGGGAAGGGGGAGGAGGGGGAGGAGTAAGGGGTAGGGGGGGAGAAGCGATGGAGAAAGGAGGAGGAAAAAGGAAAAGGGAAAGGGATAAAAGAAAAGAGAGATGGGAAGAGAGAAGGGGGAATGAAGAGGGGGAGGTGAACAGAAGTGATGGGGAGAGAGGAGGAGGAAGGAGAGGGAGATGGGAGGGGAGGAGGGAAGAATGGAGGGGAGGAAGGGAGTGAAGTTTGACGTGATGGGGAGAGGGGAGGGCAAGGGAGGGGAGGGAATGAGAGGTGGGAAAGTAGAAGACGGGAAGAGGGTTGGAGTGGAGAGGGGAGGAGAGGGGAGAAGAGTGAGGAGGGAAAGGAAGTGAAAGAGGACGAGATGGGGGAGGAAAAGGCAAGGGAGGAGAAGGGAAAATAGGTGAGGAAGTGGAGGAAGGAAGAGAGGGGAGTGAAGAAGGGGAGGAGAGGGAAGAATAGGGAGGGGGGAAAGTGAGGAAAGGGCAAGGGAGAGGAAGGGAAGAGAGGTGGGGAGTGAGGTGGAGTGGGGAAGGAAGGAAAAGGAAGAGGGAGGGAGAGAGGAAGGGAGATAGTACATAAGAACATAAGAACGCAGGAGTCTACAAGAGGCCGGTAGGCCTGTACGAGGCAGCTCCTTTGACCCAAAGCTCCCGTGTATCTAACCCCACCTCCCTATAACCTTAGCTCTTGTAATAGGGAGGATTAAAATTACTCTCTGGTACTTATTACTAGGGCAGTTTGATGCGGGAATTTTCCCCTTTCTTACCTATAATGTCTTTCTTAATACCACAAAACACGTATATTTGGTAATTAGGAAAATCTTGATCAGCATTTTTACTCCGTCTTTTACTCATAATGTCCTCGGTCTATTTTTATACCACAAAACACGTAAATTTAGTTATGAGAATTTGGATCGTTATATGTTATCAGGAGGTCGAGGGCGAGCAGTCATCGTAGCTCATTGTCTGGGTCACGACTCGCCCTCAGCTCCTCAGATCCTTAGTACCGATTCTTTAACTTGGTAATGATCCAACGTTTGATACTGGAGAGCAGGACTGTGATAATTATGGAGGCCCGTGGTATATGTATGTTTAGGTTTTCTCCTGGCCACTGATATATAATGGAGTGCAACTAAAACACATCAATAAATAGGTATATTATGATATGTTCCTTTGCTAGTCATATTTTCTTTTGCGAATATCCTCCTTTACCAATCACACATTCCTCCACGAAGCCCAAGTAGCAACAGTTAAAGAAATAAATTATGAAAAAAATACAGCCCACGACTCCATTCGATATATACGTAGCTAACAACGCGGCCACCATGACATCCTGGGTACAGCTTCTCGCTTCTATTTATTGTTGTGATTCTCAAAGTGATTCCGATTCGCCCGTGTATAAATAAATGCCTCCGCGTCTGGTATTTATTTGATATTGAAAGACAAAAGTAATCGTCATTGTAAGTTTTTTCCTCCTGTGCTATTGAGAACAGTAATGGCCTCTTTGAAGTTATAAATGACCCGTGTGTTAATTTGATATGGACGAGGAGGAGAAGGAGGAGGAGAGGGGCGAGGGGGAAAGAGGAAGGAGGAGAGGAAGGAGATAACTAGCAGGAACGACGAGGGCGACAAGGACGATTTGGAAGAAGAAGAAGAAGAAGAAGAAGAAGAAGAAGAAGACGAAAATAAGTAGGAGAAACTAAAGAAGTAACAGGAGAACAGAAAGAAAGCAACGAGGATTAGGAGAAACAGCAGGACCAGAAATAGGGAGAGGAGACTAGGAGGAAGAGTAGAAGAGCATAAAAGGAAGAGTAGAAGGGGAACAGGATAAAAAATAGGGAGAAGAGGAGTAGAAGGAAGGACAGGAGAACAGAGAGGAGGGAAGAAGAGGAGCAGAAAGAGCAGGGGAGCAGAAATAGGTAGAAGAGAAAAAAGAGGACGAGGAGGAGGACAAAAAGAAGGCTGATGAGGATGAAAACGGGAACGCATGCGAGGACGAAGACGAGGACGAGGGTGAAATAGTCTAACGAGGAAAATATGTAGCCAAAGATTGAAAACGATGACTAGAGTAAGAGAACGCTGACGAGGCAGAGGACGAGGACGAATAGAAAGACAAGTAGCAGGATAAGAAAGGAAGTCTGACGAGGGTGAAAACGAGGACCAGTAAAAAGACACCGACGAGGACAAAGACGATTAATAAGGGAAGCAAGAGGACAGATATAAGGAGGATGTTTGAGGCGGGCGCGGCAGGGATGGGGTCTGTGGTGGGGCCGCTCATTTCAATACAATAGCCGCGGGAAGGAAGGAAGAAAGGAAGGTCGGCAGCGTACACCTGGTGATGAGAGGCGTGCATACCTGCCTCTAAATTAGTCCAGGTGTGTGTGTGTGTGTGCATGTGTGTGTGTGTGTGTGTGCGACAGCCTTTATGTAGATGGGCGGAGTAAAGAAAGAGAAAAATAAAGAAAGGAAGGAAGAAAGAAAGAAGGAGATGAATGAAGGAAGAAAGAAAGGGAGGAATGACTGAGAGAAGGAAGGAAGGAAGGAAGAAAGAAAGACCATGAAGTAAGTAAACAGAAAAGAAAGTGATCAAAGAAAATGAAACATTTAAAAGAAATAAAAAAAAAGGATGAGTAAAGATATGAACAAGAATTAAGAAAAAGAACAAGAGATAACATTTATGGAAGGAAGAGAAAGACAGTGAAAGAAAAAAAAAATGAAAGAGAGAGAGAGAGAGAGAGAGAGAGAGAGAGATCAACGCTAATACACATCTTCCCCCAGTTTACGGGCGTCAGTATATCAAAAGCTTTTCCCGGACGCAGCCAACGCGGAATCATTTTTGCGGATTTAACAAGAGAGTATTAATGTCCGACGCTATTCTTTTGCGGGACTGTGAAATTTGCCAAGAAAGGAGGGCGTGAGGAGAGGAGAGAAGAGAAAAGAATTGGAGGGAGAAAAGGAGGGATGGAGGGAGGAAAGGAGGAACGAAGGAAGAGATGGAGAAAGGAGGAGGGAGAGATGGAGAGATGAGAAGATAAATGGAAGAACAGAAGATTGAAGGAAGAAAACGAAGGACAGACAGGTAAGCGTTGGACAGGTGTGCCGGCCCGACCAGGTCGTGTGTTGGTGTGTCTGAAGTAAGTTAGAAGTCTCTCTCTCCTTCCCATCTCCCTATTTCTTCTATACACTGCCTGCTCCTCTCCCCCTCTCCCATATCCTTCACTTATCTTTCCTCATTTCTTGAAGTCTATTTTGTTCCCCTACAATTCTTCTCCGCAAAATCACCCTATTTTCATGCGGTCTTCGGTGTCAGGCACGTATCCCTCTTTCGCTCTCTCTGTTTCTCACCCTCTCACTCACTTATTTTCATTTCCAGTTGCTCCACTTGCTCTTACATTATGCGTCTAGTTCAGGTCCTCGCCCTCCTCTGCTGGTCATGGATGACCACCTTGGCCCAGGAGTCCTGGGTCATTGCACCCGTGGGCCTCGCCAATGATGAGGACAGCAAGGGCGACGTCCCACGCCCGGACGGGTCCTCCTTTTTCCCGACAAGTCCGTACGCGTCAGAGAGGACCAGGCTGCTGGGCATAGCCCGGTTATGCCTGCAGGACGCCGTCGCCCTTCGGGGCAGGAGCTATGCACATCAGGAGGTCCTCACAAGCCTCCTGCAGCAGCAGGACAGTTGGAGGAAGGCCTTGGAATCCCAGGGCCAGAGACTCCTCCAGCTGCAGGAGCTCCACCAGGAGCTGCTGGGCAGGCACTTGGTCTTCGCCACCCAGTACGCCACCCTGGAAGAGGATCATGCCGCCCTTCAGCGGCAGCACACGGGACTGCTGGACGAAACGTTCCCGCTGCGTGCTGCCCTGGAGAGGGACCGAAGGGCCGGCGAACACCTCCGGCTGGAAAATGCTCTCCTTGCCTCCTCCCTCCAGAAAACACGCCAGGAAGCTGCCGCCCTGCATAGGGTTATCCAGGCACAAGAAATGGCGAGGAGGGAACAGGAGAGTACAAGGCAATCGCTACATCAAGATAATTCTGCCCTTCCTGACGGTGAAGATGTCACCGATGACGATCCCAATGGCATGAATGACGAAATGGAAAAGACAATTGAAAATGTCAGTGATGAAGATGCCATTGACATGAATGGCGAGATAGAAGAGACAATTGAAAATGTCAGTGATAAAGATGCCAATGGCATGAATGACGAGATAGAAGAGACAATTGAAAATGTCAACGATGAAGATTCCATTGGCATGAATAACGAGATAGAAGAGACAATTGAAAATGTCAGTGATGAAGATGCCATTGACGTGAATGGCGAGATAGAAGAGCCAATTGAAAATGTCAGTGATGAGGATGCCATTGACATGAATGACGAAATGGAAAAGACAATTGAAAATGTCAGTGATGAAGATGCCATTGACGTGAATGGCGAGATAGAAGAGCCAATTGAAAATGTCAGTGATGAGGATGCCATTGACATGAATGACGAAATGGAAAAGACAATTGAAAATGTCAGTGATGAAGATGCCATTGACGTGAATGGCGAGATAGAAGAGACAATTGAAAATGTCAGTGATGAGGATGCCATTGACATGAATGGCGAGATAGAAGAGCCAATTGAAAATGTCAGTGATGAAGATGCCATTGACATGAATGGCGAGATAGAAGAGCCAATTGAAAATGTCAGTGATGAAGATGCCATTGACATGAATGACGAAATGGAAAAGACAATTGAAAATGTCAGTGATGAAGATGCCATTGACATGAATGGCGAGATAGAAGAGCCAATTGAAAATGTCAGTGATGAAGATGCCATTGACATGAATGGCGAGATAGAAGAGCCAATTGACAATGTCAGTGATGAAGATGCCATTGACATGAATGACGAAATGGAAAAGACAATTGAAAATGTCAGTGATGAAGATGCCATTGACATGAATGGCGAGATAGAAGAGCCAATTGAAAATGTCAGTGATGAAGATGCCATTGACATGAATGACGAAATGGAAAAGACAATTGAAAATGTCAGTGATGAAGATGCCATTGACGTGAATGGCGAGATAGAAGAGACAATTGAAAATGTCAGTGATGAGGATGCCATTGACATGAATGGCGAGATAGAAGAGCCAATTGAAAATGTCAGTGATGAAGATGCCATTGACATGAATGACGAAATAGAAAAGACAATTGAAAATGTCAGTGATGAAGATGCCATTGACATGAATGGCGAGATAGAAGAGCCAATTGAAAATGTCAGTGATGAAGATGCCATTGACATGAATGGCGAAATAGAAGAGCCAATTGAAAATGTCAGTGATGAAGATGCCATTGACATGAATGACGAAATGGAAAAGACAATTGAAAATGTCAGTGATGAAGATGCCATTGACATGAATGGCGAGATAGAAGAGCCAATTGAAAATGTCAGTGATGAAGATGCCATTGACATGAATGACGAAATGGAAAAGACAATTGAAAATGTCAGTGATGAAGATGCCATTGACATGAATGACGAAATGGAAGAGCCAATTGAAAATGTCAGTGATGAAGATGCCATTGACGTGAATGGCGAGATAGAAGAGCCAATTGAAAATGTCAGTGATGAAGATGCCATTGACATGATTGGCGAGATAGAAGAGCCAATTGAAAATGTCAGTGATGAAGATGCCATTGACATGAATGGCGAGATAGAAGAGCCAATTGAAAATGTCAGTGATGAAGATGCCATTGACATGAATGGCGAGATAGAAGAGCCAATTGAAAATGTCAGGGATGAAGATGCCATTGACATGAATGGCGAGATAGAAGAGCCAATTGAAAATGTCAGTGATGAAGATGCCATTGACATGAATGACGAAATGGAAAAGACAATTGAAAATGTCAGTGATGAAGATGCCATTGACATGAATGGCGAGATAGAAGAGCCAATTGAAAATGTCAGTGATGAAGATGCCATTGACATGAATGGCGAGATAGAAGAGCCAATTGAAAATGTCAGTGATGAAGATGCCATTGACATGAATGACGAAATGGAAAAGACAATTGAAAATGTCAGTGATGAAGATGCCATTGACATGAATGGCGAGATAGAAGAGCCAATTGAAAATGTCAGTGAAGAAGATGCCATTGACATGAATGACGAGATACAAGAGCCAATTGAAAATGTCAGTGATGAAGATGCCATTGACATGAATGACGAGATACAAGAGCCAATTGAAAATGTCAGTGATGAAGATGCCATTGACATGAATGACGAGATACAAGAGCCAATTGAAAATGTCAGTGATGAAGATGCCATTGACATGAATGGCGAGATAGAAGAGACAATTGAAAATGTCAGTGATGAAGATGCCATTGGCATGAATGACGAGATAGAAGAGACAATTGAAAATGTCAACGATGAAGATGCCATTGACATGAATGACGAGATAGAAGAGACAATTGAAAATGTCAGTGATGAAGATGCCATTGGCATGAATGACGAGATAGAAGAGACAATTAAAAATGTCAACGATGAAGATGCCATTGACATGAATGGCGAGATAGAAGAGCCAATTGAAAATGTCAACGATGAAGATGCCATTGGCATGAATGACGAGATAGAAGAGCCAATTGAAAATGTCAACGATGAAGATGCCATTGACATGAATGACGAGATAGAAGAGCCTATTGAAAATGTCAACGATGAAGATGCCATTGGCATGAATGACGAGATAGAAGAGCCAATTGAAAATGTCAACGATGAAGATGCCATTGGCATGAATGACGAGATAGAAGAGCCAATTGAAAATGTCAACGATGAAGATGCCATTGACATGAATGACGAGATAGAAGAGCCTATTGAAAATGTCAACGATGAAGATGCCATTGACATGATTGGCGAGATAGAAGAGCCAATTGAAAATGTCAACGATGAAGATGCCATTGGCATGAATGACGAGCTAGAAGAGCCTGTTGAAAATGTCAGTGATGAAGATGCCATTGGCATGAATGACGAGCTAGAAGAGCCTGTTGAAAATGTCAGTGATGAAGATGCCATTGGCATGAATGACGAAATGGAAAACACAGCCGAAGATGTTACAGACGAATGAACCAGTGCCTGTTCGGGCAAGATTTCTCACAAAAGCCTGTGACAGGCCTTAGACCCGGGCCTTGAGTTCGCTCTCTGGACTTGCATTTCTTACATTTCTTACATTACTTAAAACCTTTCTATCTATGAGTAAATCGTCCTGAAGGTAATATTTGAATCACAGAGTTTTACATTCAGAGTTACATGCCAGAGCGCGCGTCCCCCATCCCGCTGCCTCGTGCCGGGGGTGTCAGCCGCCCCCGCATCGGCCGTGGCTGTGCCCAGCTCGTCCCAAACCGACGACTTCACTCACCTCGCTCTCGCCCGGTTTCCTGACCACGCCATTCATTATCTAAAAAAAGATGAGACCGCCATCGTCTTTCTGGGAAAATTCTTGCATCACACTAGCATGAATTTGAAACAATACTATGAAACCAAATGTACGAAAGTGAGAGATAAATAGAATGGCGCATAAACATTTTCCTGCACCTCTTTCCCTTCAGCTCCTCATACTCGGCTGTTTTTCCTCCATGCAGGAATATTAGCGGCAGATAAATAGATACAAATAATTAAGTAGACGGTTGAATAGTAACATACAGATAAATAGATACATAGATAGATAGATCGCCAGGGAGATAAATAGTTCGATAGAAATATATTGGAAAGAAAGGAATAGAGAAAATAAAAAACGATAGAAGTGTTTAGGTAGATATATAGAAGACGGAATAGAGAACTAAACAGATCAAGGGACACAATGACAAGCAGACAGATAGACAGTTAGATAGAAAAGTATAGAAAAAAAAAAGAAACAGAAATCAGTACTTGACCTGACATTTCATATGCACCCATTGCCTTCTTGCCATCTATAGTCTTCCCAATATAAAGGTGGGGTGAGAAAGATAAAGGAAAAGAAAGACCAGAGAGATAAGGGAAGGAAAGGAGAGAGCGAAAAGAGGGAAGAAGGAGGAGGTTGGCGTGGGAGGAAAGAGTGGAGAGAAGGTAAAAACAGAGGGGTGGAGGGAGGAAAGAAGGGACGAGAGAGACACATAAGAGAAAGAGGAGGAAGCAGGGACAGAGAACAAAAAGGTGGATAGACGTAATATACATAATAGACGGGTGGAGAGACGGAGTGTACGAGAAAGCGAATGAAAGGGAGAACAGAGAGCCAGAGAAGAAAGTGGAGAAATAAGAGAAAGGAACAATATATGAAGGACAAGGACAGATGTTGGAGATAAGAATGTAGATAGAATAATAAGAACAGAATGAGGAGGAGAAGGAGGAGGAGGAGAAGGGAAAGGCGAAGATGTGTCAGCCAGGGCGTGTAGGAGCTAATAAAATGTGGCGGTTTATGCGGTTGTGGGTGACAGTTTAAAGGTCATTACGATATTTTGGCCCTTGGGTACATCTGGCTACACTCTTTTCATGACACACAAAAAAAGTAAAATAAATGGAATACAGTAAAATAAAATAGTAGAAAATAAAATAAATAAATGAATAAGTAAGATTGAAGGAAACATACATCTGGCTACGTTCTTTTCATGACGCACACACAAAAAAAGTAAAATAAATGGAATAAAATAAAGTAAAATAATAGAAAATAAAATAAATAAATGATTAAGTAAGATTGAAGGAAACATACATCTGGCTACGTTCTTTTCATGACGCACACACAAAAAAAAGTAAAATAAATGGAATACAGTAAAATAAAATAGTAGAAAATAAAATAAATAAATGATTAAGTAAGATTGAAGGAAACATACATCTGGCTACGTTCTTTTCATGACACAAAAAAAGTAAAATAAATGGAATAAAATAAAGTAAAATAATAGAAAATAAAATAAATAAATGATTAAGTAAGATTGAAGGAAACATACATCTGGCTACGTTCTTTTCATGACGCACACACAAAAAAAAGTAAAATAAATGGAATAAAATAAAGTAAAATAATAGAAAATAAAATAAATAAATGAATAAGTAAGATTAAAGGAAACAAACTTCTTTCATTGCAATTCCTCCTCTTTCTCCTCTCTCTCTCTCTCTCTCCTTCCTCCATCCGTCTCTCCTCCGTCCCTCCTTTCCTCCTTTACGTAAAAAATAAATAAATAAATTAGGAGGGGGAACTATTTATGATTTTCTTCCTGCTCACCGAAGCGTATGACACCAAAACATACCCCGCTTTATATAACAAGAAAAACACGTCGATTTGAATAATAAAAATTAATTAATACACTTTTACTTCTTATGGCGCTGGGCGGAGGCGAATGTTAATAAGGAGATCTAAAAACAGTGATATGGAGGTGTATTGTTTCGGCCACATAAATAAAAGCAACATTGATTTGTATAATAATAATAGATTCGATGCTTTCTCGTGCACTGGCGGCGGGATATGTTGAAATAAGACCTTGATTGGGACACAACACGGACTTAATGCTGCTTTCTCCCTTCCCCAAAACAGCCCAGCGTCTCTTTCACAATGGCTCTGGAGAGGAAAATAATATTGCGAGTGGGTCTTCCCTATTCATAAACTACAGCTCACCTTCCTCATGTTTTATCTTTTAATTCCAACAGCGCTTCACTTGATCGGGACACAGTCTTAATCCTGCTTTCTCCCTTACCCCAAAAAGCCCAGCATCTCTTTCACAATGACTGGAGAGGAAACTAATATACTGCATTTCAACGAGTGGGTCTTCCCTTTTTCATCATAAACCACAGCTCACCTTCCACTTAGATTATAGTTTCATCTTCACTTGATCGGGACACATTTTTAAGGCTTTCTCCCGACACCCCAAAAGCCCAGCATCTCTTTTACAACGGTTCTGGAGAGCAAAACAACTCTGCAAGAGAAGACGTGACTGGGGAGAGGGAAAGGGAAGAGAGAGGAAGAAACGAGAAGTGGAGAAGTAAGGGGAGGGAAGGAGAGGAGGTGAAAACAGAGAGGAGGAAGAAGAGGGGGAGCGAAAGATGTGATGGGAAGAGAGAAGACAAGAAAGAGGAAGGAATGATAGGTAGGGAAGTAGAGGAAGGGAGAGGGGAAGGGAGAGAGGTGGATGGAGGGGAGGAGAGGGGAACATGAGACGGGGAAGTGTTGCGGAAGGTTAGCGGAGTGGAAGAGTGCTTAATTAAGTGGAGTGGAGATGGGGAGTGGGGAGGAGGGAGGGAGGGAAGGAGGGAGAGGGGTGGGAAGGAGGGAAGGAAGGAGAAGGTAGGTTGGGTGAAGGTAACTGGCGCTTGCTCACACATACACACACACACACACACACACACACACACACACACACACACACACACACACACACACACACACACACACACACACGAATGTTTCCCGTACTGGGTGGAAATAAAAAAAATTTTACCAATACACATCACAGAGAAAAACAATAACAAAAACAGCAACATGAGCAGAAAACACCCACACAGAGCAACACAAGAAAGCAGAGAACAGTACAGCAACACAAAGACACACTCCCACACACACAGTTTTATCCAGTAATACTCAACAGCAAGACACTATTTTCTTATGTGAAACTGTTTAACGAGGTCTGGGAACACGTGGGTTATCAGGAGGACACATGCAAGCTGGGAGGACACGGAGCGATAGTATTTGGTCTGCCAGGAAGCGCCAACACGCGATTGTCTTGTTGTCACGCAGCGCCACCGAGCAAGTTCTTCAAGGGAGGCCAACCAACGTATTACTTAAACGATCAAGACGTATAAAGACCAACCAAGTTCCTCAAGGGCTGCCAACCAATGTATCACTTAAACGACCATAACGTAAAAGGAATAAATAGATTAATAGAAAATAAGAATGACTAGATAAATAACTGAATAGGAATAAGAGTAACTAGCAAAAATAAGTGAAGGAGTAACTGAATGATAAATGTAGAGGTATAAGAATAACTAGATAAATAGATAAGAATAAAAGTAGCTAGAATAATAACTAGAAAAATAAGTAAAGAGGAAAAAGAAGAACTCAATATACATGAACGCACTAGTAATCTAATCTAGAGGAGAGGAAGGGAGAGAAAAAAAAACTGATATGATATTTTTACGGTGAAAACAATCAGTCCCCGATATTATGCTTATACGGTGAAATCAATCAGTCCCGATATATATACGATTTACAGCGAAGACAATCAGACCTGGTTATAAGATTCAGACTCATTTCGTTATTCATGTTACGTCCTATTAAGAGCTTGTATTCTTAAACGTATCCGCACCTCATCTCAGCTCGTCTGTTTGAAAAGCCTCTCGTTGCTAGAAGTTGCTGGTCTCTCTTCATGGACTGTTTCGTGATGCCAGTGACAGTTTTACACGGTGGTGGTGATGATGGTGTTGTTGCTGTTGCTGTTGTTAGTGTTAGTGGTTGGTGGTGGCAGTGGTAATGGCGGTGGTGGTGGTAGTGATATTGGTGTTGGTAGTGGTGGTGGAGATGGAGGTCAAAGAGTGTGGTGGTGGTGGCGGTGGTAGTGTTAACAGCGGTGGTGGTGGTAGTGATTTTGGTGTTGGTAGTGGTGGGAGAGGTGG
Organism: Eriocheir sinensis; assembly: GCF_024679095.1. Lineage (NCBI taxonomy): Eukaryota > Metazoa > Arthropoda > Malacostraca > Decapoda > Varunidae > Eriocheir > Eriocheir sinensis. The sequence goes on from NW_026110512.1 coordinate 104,950, forward strand.
AGGTCAAAGAGTGTGGTGGTGGTGGCGGTGGTAGTGTTAAGAGCGATGGTGGTGGTAGTGATTTTGGTGTGGTAGTGGTGGTGGAGGTGGAGGTCAAAGAGTGTGGTGGTGGTGGCGGTGGTAGTGTTAAGAGCGATGGTGGTGGTAGTGATTTTGGTGTTGGTAGTGGTGGGAGAGGTGGAGGTCAAAGAGTGTGGTAGTGGTGGTGGTGGTGGTGGTGGTAAATTACTTTTGTGGGCCTTTTGTTGGGTCTGATGAGGGCGTTTCCGAGAAGGACGCCTGTCAACCTTTTCATCAGTCCTCTCGTCTACACCCCTCAGGTAGTAAATATAGCCGCTGAAACGCACCCCAAGCTTACTTACAGTTGCTTGCCGCGCCGCTAAACTGACTCCCACGTGCTCCATCTATCTCACTCTCCCTCGACGTAAAGAGTTTATAGACCCATCACGTGGAAATTTATGCCCCTATAGTTGTCTGAATATTTCTCTTTATTGTGAAGTTTTGTGATTTGTAGAGGGTATAGGGGTGGTTAGTTGGGGGTGTTAAGGATGAAGAGGACGATAAAGTAAAGGAATGGGTGTGATTGTAGGGGTAAAAGATATAGAGGTGGCGGTCGGGGGTGATGAGGGAAGATCCAGGAGCAGAATGTGATGGGGTAGATGCTGGGGAAAGATGCAAAATGGTAAAGAACATGTGGAATGGGTGTGATGGTATAGGTGAAAGGTATAGAGATGGACGGGGGAGATGAGTGAACGAGGATGAAGGGGCAGGATGTAATGTGATGGGGTCGAGGGGGGGGGATGTTACGAGGAGGGGGTGAGGGGAGAGAAGGGCGAACGTGCCTATCTCCCCATCACGGCGTCTGCTTCCTCATTATCAGTCCGCTCACTCGCCCTTTTAATGGAATCTATAAATAATGACTTCGTGTAACAGTGGCAGCCGAGGACCAGACCAGCCAGCCCTTTCGTGTGTATTGGGGAGGGAGAGAGGAAGAGGGGGAAAGGGGAAGAGGGGAGGGGGGTCGTGTGTGAGTGTGCGTATGTGTGTGTATCTGTTATGCCTTCGACTAACCTTCATTCTTTCACTCTCTTACTCTACTGTACTGTCAAGTGATGTCTTTTTCCCTTCTCTTCCCCTCTCTTCTGAAACAACCTCCCAAACATTAACAAAACCGTCTACCGCCTTTCGTGTCTTAGTGATTTACATCCGCCAATCACACAGACTTCAACACGTACCATTAGAGTCAACCCCCCTGACCCCAAAGCCAAAGACTCTCCCTCGATACGTAATACTCCACGTTCGCCTCATTAGCAACCCACGAAAAAGGAACAACTTGAGTGGAACGGTAAGGAGAGGCAGTTAGTTACGTGTCTGGAGTCCGCCGCCGCATACTTGGTCACGCCCCATATATTGTAGCACAGTGTTTCTCTTAATGATTACGTGTGGCCTTGATGAAGTCTTTTCCACGGTTGGTCTCGTTTATAAACACGCTATCTCATTATATCACAGTCATACCGGAGGGGAGGTGAAATCTGCAGTGCTTGAAGAGTACTAACTAAAAATCAAGGTATAAATACTTTTATGTTGGTATTGTTAGACGTTCCCGCCTCATACATCAACCATTTATAAAGGCCAAAAAA
>NW_026110513.1:5000-22500 GCF_024679095.1 Eriocheir sinensis
TACGCCATTGTTCCTCGTGCGCAAAGTGTCATCGATCATAAACAATGTTGATCTGTCTACATTCGTGAAACCATTAAGTATTTTAAAACATTCGATCAGTTTTCCTCCAGGCGACGTTTCTCAAGAGAGAACATGTTAGGGTAGAAAGCCTTTCTTCGTAGGATTTGTTGCGCAAGGAAGGGATAATTTTCGTTGCCGACGCTGAACACCTTCTAATTTAGCAATATCCTTTGCATGGTGGGAGACCAAAACTGTACCGCATATATTCAAGTGGGGTCTGACTAAACTGTTGTAGAGCAGAAGTATTACATCTTTATTCTTAAATAAAAGTTTCTTTTAATGAAGCCCAACATTCTATTCCTTTATTTGCTGCATCGATGCATTGCTGTGAGAATTTGAGGTTTGACGCGATTTTGACCCCAAGTCCTTGACGCATTGAACGCTTTTGAGTTTAACGCCGCGCATTTCGTAATCAAACTTTTATTCCTCGTTCCAACTTGAAGGACCTGGCACTTGTCTACGTTAAAGGGCATCTCCCATCTATCCGACCCAGCTGAAATTTTGTGCAAATCCTCTTGGAGGCTTTGCCTGTCTTCGTCAGTGAGAACCGAGTTACCAATCTATGTGTCGTCTGCAAATTTACTAATGCGGTTATTGAGTCCAACATCCACGTCGTTGATGTAAATAATGAAAACACTGGGCCAGAACCGAGCCCTGAGGACGCCACTAGTGACAGGCGCCCACTCTGAGTTAAATCCGTCAATCACTACTCTTTGTTGTCTGTTGCTCAACCTATTCGATATCCTTTGGTTTACCTGACCGTCAATACCTTTTTGTTTTAATTTTTAAAGTAATTTATGATGCGGGACTTTATCAAACGCTTTCTGGAAATCAAGATAGACTACGTCCAGTGATTTGGTTACGTCATAAACAGTGAAGAGGTCGTTATAAAGGTTAATAGATTTGATAGGCAGGATCTTTTGTTTGGAAGCCATGTTGTGAGTCCCCAATTAATGAGTGGCTTTCAAGGTAACTCACAATTTTGTCTCTAATTATGCCCTCAAGTAACACCTACAACCGATCAGAGAGAGAGAGAGATAATAGGTAATAAGTACAATTTATTAAGAAAAAATGTTATGAAATTGATGAGAAAAAGGAAGGCAAGCAGGAGGAGGAGGAGGAGGAGGAGGAGGAGGAGGAAATAGCGAATGGGGAGGAAAAGGCTGAGAAAAAAGGAGGAAGAAAAGGAGGAATAAAAGAATGAATATAACAATGAGAAACAGGAGGAGGAGGAGGAGGAGGAGGAAGAGGAAGAGGCGGACATGAAGATAATGATTAAGAGCCGAAAAATAGTCTGATAAATAACTGAAGGAAAGAATAACTGAAGGTCGAGAAACAGGATGAGGAGAAGGAAAGAGGAGGAGGAGGAGGAGGAGGGAGGAGGAGGAGGAGGATATTTCGCCCTAGGCATGTCAGGAGGCAGCTCAGGAAGACACAAAGGAAGAGAAGGAAGCCACATTGGGGTCTTCCTTCTTGATCTGATAATTATTGGTAGTAGTAGTAGTACTAGTAGTAGTAGTAGTAGTGGTGGTAGCAGTAGTAGTAGTAGTAGTAGTAGTAGTAGTAGTAGTAGTAGTAGTTGTTGTTATTGTTGTAGAAAGTAAACGAATAATGTAAAAAAAAAAAAAAAGGAGTATTTAATAAGACGCAATATGCCACCAAGAGCTGTGTGTGTGTGTGTGTGTGTGTGTGTGTGTGTGTGTGTGTGTGTGTGTGTGTGTGTAGGAGGGGCTCAGGCAAACAAACAAACAAACAAACACGATGAATGCAAGTTTCCTTTGTAAAACCTGAACCGTTTCCATTTATGTCCTGCTCCTCCTCCTGCATTGCTTCAAGACGCATTACCCCATCAAAGGTTCCCTCACTTCAAATCCCGCTTCTGCTGGACACAAAACTCTTCTTTCACCACACAGACAGATGACAAGGATCGCCCCCCTCACCCACCAGCCTCCCTTCTATCCCCAACCTCCTCCTTCCTTCCCAACTCCCCCTTCTCTCCCACCAACCTTCCCTCTCCTTTCCCACCCTTTCTCTCCTCTTCTCCTTTCCAAACTCCTCACCCTTCCATCCCCACTCCCCCTTCCTTCCCCAACTCCCCTTCTCTCACCAACCCTTCCCCTCTCTTTCCCCAACCCCTTCCCTTCTCAACCCCTTCTTCCCCAACACTCCCCCTCCCTCCTAATTCATCCCACTCCTTCTTCTATCCTCCTCCTCCTGACCTTTACCCTTTCCTCTTCGTTTGCTTGCCTCACCTCCTCCTCCTTCCCTTCTTCAACTCTTCTTCTTCATTCCAATTGTGTTTCCCTCTCACCCTTCTATACTCGTACATCAATCCTATTAATATTTTCTACTCACTTCCGTGCTTCTATATCTCCTCTCCACGCTCACATCCGCTTCATTGCTTCTTCCTATCCTGTACAATACTCCACCTCCTTCTCCTGTCCCTCTTCCACTTATCCCAGTTCTTACTCATGACCCATTTCCTTCCTCCTCCACCTATCACCCCCTTCTTTCTCCTATCCTTAATATTCCTACTCCATATCCTCCATCCTTCTCTATCCTGATCCACCTTTATCAGACTAAACTCCCTCTTATCCTTTCTTATACCCACTTTCCTCCCTCCTCTACTTATCCTAATCCTTCCTCCTCCATCTCTCACCTCCTTCCTTCTCCTACCCCTAATATTCCTTCTCCATCTCCTCCACCTCCTCCTTCCTTACCCACCTTTGTACGGCTAAGACCTCCCTTCTTCTCTTCTTCTCCTCCTCCTCCTCCTCCTCCTCCTCCTCCTCCTCCTCCTCTTCCTCCTCCTCCTCCTCCGGGTCGTTCCTGCGAAGCCCTCCTTTATCTCTTATATTGGATCGCCTGTCCTTTCATTGTGCAGCTAAACGTGATTGCCGCGGCTGTCTGTCTGTCTGTTTGCCTGTCTGTTGCTCTCTCTCTCTCTCTCTCTCTCTCTCTCTCTCTCTCTCTCTCTCTCTCTCTCTCTCTCTCTCTCTCTCTCTCTCTCTCTCTCTCTCCATACACCATACACCGCAACAGACTCGTAACATTGAACCCTCCAGTACCTCTATTACCAAGCTTCAAGATAACCTAAGAGTCCTTAGTTTCAATGCGCGTAGCCTAAGAAACAAATTTGATGAACTGAGATGTCTTGCTCTGACAGAAAACTTTGACGTAATTGCTATAACCGAAACATTTATCGACACCACTAATATTGATTTAAGTTCCGAATACAACATAGATGGCTACAGACTCTTCAACAATGATCGTGTAAACCGTAGAGGGGGTGGTGTCGCCCTTTTTGTCAAAAGCTACTTGCAACCTACTGACAAAACACCAAGAAACAGTAACGTTGAACATTTGTGCGTGCGAGTAAACATTGCAAAAGTCAATTTAAATATATCTGTCACTTACAGGCCTCCGGGGCAATCACTTGATGGCGATCTTGAAATGTACAGCGTCTTAAGGCAGTCACTTAATAACAGCGACTCACTGATACTAGGAGACTTTAACCTCCCCCATATCGACTGGGCGACACTGTCGGGTACAGAAGGTGAGTCCCATAGAATGATCGAGTTTCTAGAGGAAAATTATCTAAGCCAAATGGTTTCTGAACCAACTCGACAAAATAACATACTTGACCTTGTTATAGCGACCCAAGATAACCTAGTCAGTAATGTCACGGTAGGAGAACACCTCGGTTCTTGCGATCATAAACTAGTGCGCGTTGACATTAGAGCTCAAACATCGGTGACTGAAAATAAAGTAAAGGTGCCCAATTTCAAAAGAGCCAACTTCGTAGAAATCCGACGAAAACTAATAGATATGCAACTATCAGATGACGGCAATGCAGAGGACGCCTAGCTAAACTTTAAAAATCACTTACTCACTCAGCAGGACACATTTGTCCCCTTGTGCGAGAAGCGAATTAACACTAATAAAAGTCCACCTTGGTTTAATAGCGAAATTGAACACTCAGTCAAGGAGAGAAAATTGTCTTACAGGTTAAAGAAAGACCAAAGCACGCCCGAAAACATTAGACTTTACAATGATGCAAGGCGACGAGTAAAAAGATTAGTGCATCAGGCAAAGCGTAGATATGAAGAAAATATTGCAGCCAACTGTAAAATAATCCGAAATCCTTCTTCAGTTACATAAACAACAGAAAGGCGATCAGAAGTGGAATTGGACCTTTAACAAACAGCGACGGTGCACTAGTGACTGACAGCCAACACGTTGCAAACCTATTAAATAATTACTTTCCTCGGTGTTTAATAATAACAGTCCCCCACCACCACCACCAACACCAGTACTAATGTAAATCCTGAGCATGCATTGTCTAACTTTGAAATAAAACCCGATGAAGTCCTTAAAGCCCTCAAATCACTTAAAACAAATAAAGTCCTGGACCTGATAAAGTATATCCAACTCTGCTGAAAGAAACAAAGAGCGAAATACTCTCCTCCTCCTCACCGTATTCAATATGTCCTTGCGACAAGGCATTGTCCCTTCAGATTGGAAAAAGGCTAACGTGACACCGATTTTTAAGAAAGGAGACAAAAGTACCAGGTAATTACAGGCCCATTAGTCTAACTTCGGTTGTAGGTAAGCTACTTGAGGGCATAATTAGAGACAAAATTGTGAGTTACCTTGAAAGCCACTCATTAATTGGGGACTCACAACATGGCTTCCGAAACAAAAGATCCTGCCTATCAAATCTATTAACCTTTTATAACGACCTCTTCACTGTTTATGACGTAACCAAATCACTGGACGTAGTCTATCTTGATTTCCAGAAAGCGTTTGATAAAGTCCCGCATCATAAATTACTTTACAAATTAAAACAAATAGGTATTGACGGTCAGGTAAACCAATGGATCGCGAATTGGTTGAGCAACAGACAACAAAGAGTAGTGATTGACGGATTTAATTCAGAGTGGGCGCCGGTCACTAGTGGCGTCCCTCAGGGCTCGGTTCTTGGCCCAGTGCTCTTCATTATTTACATCAACGACGTGGATGTTGGACTCAATAACCGCATTAGTAAATTTGCAGACGACACAAAGATTGGTAACTCGGTTCTCACTGACGAAGACAGGCAAAGCCTCCAAGAGGATTTGCACAAAATTTCAGCTTGGTCGGATAGATGGGAGATGCCCTTAACGTAGACAAGTGCCAGGTCCTTCAAGTTGGAACGAGGAATAAGAAGTTTGATTACGAAATGCGCGGCGTTAAACTCAAAAGCGTTCAATGCGTCAAGGACTTGGGGTCAAAATCGCGTCAAACCTCAAATTCTCACAGCAATGCATCGATGCAGCAAATAAAGCGAACAGAATGTTGGGCTTCATTAAAAGAAACTTTTATTTAAGAATAAAGATGTAATACTCGCTCTACAACAGTTTAGTCAGACCCCACTTGGAATATGCGGTACGGTTTGGTCTCCCCACCATGCAAAGGATATTGCTAAATTAGAAGGTGTTCAGCGTCGGGCAACGAAATTATCCCTTCCTTGCGCAACAAATCCTACGAAGAAAGGCTTTCTACCCTTAACATGTTCTCTCTCTTGAGAAACGTCGCCTCCGAGGAAAACTGATCGAATGTTTTAAAATACTTAATGGTTTCACGAATGTAGACAGATCAACATTGTTTATGATCGATGACACTTTGCGCACGAGGAACAATGGCGTAAAACTCAGATGTAGACAAGTAAATTCAGACTGCACCAAATTTTTCTTCACCAACGTTGTAGTGCGAGAATGGAATAACCTCCCATCATCAGTGGTCCAGTGTAACACGATTGACTCCTTCAAAAATAAGCTCGACCGTCACTTCCTTCAACTTAATATCAACTAGAGTAGAAATGCAACGTTTTGGAGTCTTCTGATTAATGTAAAATCACTTAGGTTTAAGGACAGACCACCAAGTCTGGACCATGGGGTCTGTGTGGTCTGATTTTCTATGTAAATCTATGTAAATCTCTCTCTCTCTCTCTCTCTCTCTCTCTCTCTCTCTCTCTCTCTCTCTCTCTCTCTCTCTCTCTCTCTGTATCTGTCTATCTATCTATCTATCTATCCTATTTTTATTATTGTTTCCTTTTTTTGTGCCCTTGAGCTGTCTCCTTTGTTGTAAAAAAAAAAAAAAAATCCATCTATTTTTTCATGTCTTAAACCTTTAGATTAGTTTGTTTATTATCTGTTTATTTATTTATTTATTTATTTATTTATTTTTTTTTTTTTTTGTGTGTGTGTGTGTGACGTTTCAATGCTATTTTTCTTTCTTTTTTATTGTTCTTCATTTCTTGCAAGTCTTTTTTGTTTCCTATTTCTTTTTCTTCTTCCTCTTTGCTGTTGTTGTTGTTCGATGGTCCTCCGTTTTCTTTCTCGATACAAAAAGAGGAGGAGGAAGGTTAAAGGTTATAGCGAGCCTCTTCCTCCTCCTGCTCCTCCTCCTCTCCTTCTTGAATCGGCCGGGAAGAAAACAAGCGAGTGGGCCGTGAAGGGAGGAATTTAACAACGACAAAACAATTCCGGTCGACGAGGAAGAGTACCGCTGACGGGAAGGCTTTTTTATTATTATTATTATTATTATTATTATTATTATTATTATTATTATTATTATTATTATTATTATTATTATTATTATTATTATTGTTTTCACTGTTACCCTTCCTTCTACAATTACCTTTATTATTCTTAGCATCATCACAACAACATCAACAACAACAACAACAACAACAACAACAACAACAACAACAACAACAACTATCATAACAGCTACAGATATTGCTGCTACTACTACTACTATAACTCCCAACTACAACTACTACTATTTCCACCTCTACTACAACTACTACTACTACGTCTACTTTTACTACTACTACTACTACTACTACTACTACTACTACTACTACTACTACTTTTGTTTCCACTAATAAATCAAAGTTGGGAGCAAACACGTTCTTCTGATAGCCTTGTCGTGTATGTGTGATAACTTCAATACAATTTCCCTTTTTGATATATACATTTTGGTGCTGTTTTAGTGTTCTGCTCTCTCTCTCTCTCTCTCTCTCTCTCTCTCTCTCTCTCTCTCTCTCTCTCTCTCTCTCTCTCTCTGTGGCCAGGACGTGATGAGACAAAGAAGTGCTCTCTTTCATCCTCCTCTTTCATTCTTCGGACACAAAACCACTAATAGTACTTTTTATTATTATGTTCCTCTTTTTTTCCTCTCATTTTCCTCATTCCTCGTTTTTTTTTTTTAGCTTGCATGTGTGTGTCCTTCCCATTTTCTTTTCCATCGCCCTTATTTTCATTTTAATTGGACCTTTCTTCTTCTTTTTCTCTTCCTTTCCCAATCGTTTTTATTTTTCATTCTACTTCATCTTTTCTTCTTCTTCATCTTCCTTTTCCTCATGTTATATGTTCTATCTTCTTTTTCTTCTTCTTCTTCATCTTCTTTTTCTTCTCATTAAATATATTGTCTCGTCTTTTTCTTCTGCTCCTTCTTTTCTTCTTCTTCATCTTCCTTTTCTTCTTGTTATATATTCTATCTTCTTTTTCTTCTTCTTCTTCATCTTCTTTTTCTTCTCATTATATATATTGTCTCGTCTTCTTCTTCTGCTCCTTCTTTTCTTCTTCTTTATCTTCTTTCTCCTCCTCCTCCTTATCCTCCACTTCTTGTTCTTGTTCTTCCTCTTGTTCTTCTCGTTCATGTTCTTCCTCCGCTTCTACTTAAAACTCCTCCTCCTCCTCCTCTAAGCCTCTTCACCTTCAGGACAAACTTTTCATAATGAGATGGAGACCAGGGAGGAAGAACTCACTGGTGGCCGACTCCTCCCCTTCACAGGTAATTGGAGAGAGGAGAGAAAGTTTGGAGGAGGAGGAGGAGGAGGAAAACTTTGCGGCTAACAGTAATGGAAATAAAACACGAGTAATAAGCAAGAAAGTCGACTGAAGGAGGAAAAAGAAAAAAAAGTGAGGTCTGTGATGTTTTTTTCCTTTTTTTTTGCTTTCTGGTCCTCTCTCAATCTTATATCTCCTTTTCCTCTTTCCTATGTGATGTTTTTTTTCTTTTTTCCTTTTTTTTTTGTCTTTCTGGTCCTCTCCTGCTCGTTCGGTTGGTTTGTCAGACTCTTTTAATACTTTGTCATGTTTTAGTTCCTCTCAATCTTATATCTCCGTTTTCTCTCTTTCCTATATCTCCTTTTCCTTCTATAGTGACGTGTTTCCTTGCATAAATCTACTTGACAAATCTAACTTCTTCCTTTTCCTATATGCCTTTCTCTCATCAAGATACACTCACTCCTTCTTCGTCTCCTTCACCAGTCTCAGCTCATCCAATCTCATCCCCTTCCAGTTTCACCTAAGCCCTCATCCTTCTCTCTCCTCTCCTTCCACCAGCATCCTCCCTCTTTGCCTCCCAGCCTCAATTTCCCCCTCCCTTCTTCCTTTTCATGCGCCAGCTACACTGACCCCTTCTCCTTCGCCTTCTTTACCAGTCTCAGCACATCCAATCTCATTCCCTTCCAGTATCACCTAAGCCTTCATCATTCTTATCCTCTCACCAGCTTCATCCCGGCGTCCTCCCATCTTAACTGTCCATCTCCCCTTCTTCATCTCCATGCACCGGCTACACTGACCCCTTCTTCTTAGCCTCCTTCACCAGTCTCAGCCCATCCAGTCTCATCCCTTCCAGTATCACCTAAGCCCTGATCCTCTCTCTTCTCCTTCCACCAGCATCCTCCCTCCTCCTCCGCCTCCACCCTCCCCTTGATCAACAACAGGATGGAGACTCACAAAACAGCTCCGCCAGGCACGAGAGCAGTCCCCAGCCTTGACCCGCCTGACACCTGCCGGCTTCTAATTACAGGTGACACGCTCTTCTCCTTCCTCTGCTTTACCTGGAGGAGGAGGTGGAGGGGAGATGAAAGCATTGGCAGAAATGGGTGAAAGTGAAAGAGCTCTCTCTCTCTCTCTCTCTCTCTCTCTCTCTCTCTCTCTCTCTTTTGGTTTTGATTTTTGACCTCGACATTCTCCCCACATGCATGAACAGACTGAACCGTGTCGACCCATCAAGCAAGTCTCCAAACGACGACCTTGATTTTGGCCCAGGAGACCTTCAATTCCAGAGTCTTCGCCTCCTCATGCAGCACTTCGAGAGCCATCACCAGAGCCTCCAGCGATTCCCCGAGAGGTACGTTATCGTCGGTAAAAACAAGATCAGTGACTTTGATGTCGCCAACAGATACTCCGCTACGACTTTAATCAATAACTTTGCCTAATACTCAGTCCATGAAAATGTTGAAAAGCGCTGGAGCAAGGACGCACCCCTGCCTCACTCCTGAACTATAGTCAAGCCATTTCAAATACTTTGGGCGCTCGATTCAGGTCTTACACAGTCCCAACACCTGTCCTGCCTCTCATATGTTAGCTATAGGTAACATATGAGAGGAAGGGATAGGGTTGGGCTGTGGCAGAGCAGAGGGAGGAAAGGACCAAATCGAGCGCCCAAACTATAAACTATAAAGAACTATAGCTATAAAGAAATAAAGAAAAACGTCAAACGTCTAATAACCACTGCAAAGAAAAATTACTACCACCAAGAACTACACACGTGCAAAAATAACACAGCTGCAACTTGGAACACATTAAAAACTATTATTCCTGGTAAAACACAGAGCACGACCCACCCGCCCCTTGAGAACATAAGTGAAAAAGCTGAAGATTTTAATAACTTCTCTGCGAACGTCAGCCTAACCACATACGAATCAACTCAAAAATCATTAAAAGTCGAAAACCGTAATCACCATAACGAAGCTCCTAACGTCCCGGTCGCGCCCTCTACCCCCACTAATCTCGCGCTTTTCAGACCTCAGCCAGTAGACCAGAACACAATCATCTTAACTGTAAAACAGCTTCAAAATACTAAATCGTTTGGTTGTGATAACATTTCCCTAAGGTTTATCAAAGACTCACTTATAGTTATCATCTTCTACCTCACAACCATCATAAATACTTCAATCGTCACAGGCATTTTTCCTGCCTCCTGGAAAAACGCTGTTGTCACCCCACTATATAAAAACGGTAACCCAGACGAAATAGGAAATTATCGTCCCATCTCTCTACTTCTAATTTTTTCAAAAATATTAGAAAAGGTAGTTGCCAATCAATTAATGTCATTCCTGGAACGTAACAAACTTCTCTTTCCAACCCAACACGGCTTTAGACCTAAACTCTCTACAGAGACAGCGCTGCAGGTCATTACCAATAAAATTTACGATAATATAGGTAACAAACAAATATCACTTTTAACACTCTGCAACCTTTCTAAAGCCTTCGACAGTGTCAGCCACACCATCTTACTCCGAAAACTTCAACAGATTAATATTGACACCTACTGGTTTGACAGTTACCTCGATGACAGGTCATAGTCAGTCCGCATTAAAGACATCGTCTCATCCAAGAAATCAGTAGCCTTTGGAGTCCCCCAAGGCTCAATACTAGGCCCAACATTATTCAATATCCATGTAAATGACATATCTACCTATATCAATAACTGCCTTCTAGTACAATACGCCGACGACACACAGTTCCTCCACAGCGGTAATATCAACGAAATAAATACTTTAATTAATAAAACTGAGATCACTTTGAAACAAATAAGAACCTATTTTCTACAGAACGGCCTTCAGCTAAACATCAATAAGACACAATGTATCTTCCTAGGCACACGCCAACTCCTGGCACACATACCTAACAACACCACCATCAGATGTGCTGATGGCGTTATACAGCCCCTCCTCCATGTCAAGAACCTTGGCTTTCATCTGGATTCACACATGACCTTCGACAGACACATAAATGAAATGACTAGGAAAACAATGGGAACCTTAAATTTCATGAACAGACACAAAGATCTCTTCAACAAAGAAACACGCTTAATGGTTATACAGACTTTGGAATTAAGCATCATAAATTACGGCATCACAATATGGGGGACAACAAATTCAACTTTAATAAACAAAGTGCAAAAACTACAAAACTTCGCGATAAAAGTGGCAGATGGGAAAGCCAGGAAATACGATCATGTCACTCCATTATTTAAAGATTTACAATGGCTTAAAATCAAAGACCTAATCACCTTTAACCTCATCACAAAAGTGTTTAAGCAGAAAATAAAAGATTACCCAGACCACATCCTCTCTCTCCCAACTGTTAACTATATGACAGACTCAACAACAAGACAACAAAACAATCTGTACGTCCCGAGAACCAGCACCGACACAGGTGCAAGAGCCTTTCATGTATTAGCTCCTAAATTATGGAACCAACTGCCGAATGAAATAAAAGACTCATAATCTGACCACATTAAAATCAATTCTTAAAAAGAAGCTGTTGACCTCTGCATGAATGTATTATCTACTTTACTGCCTTCTGTATATTCTATCATGTATATTTAGATGTATAATACACCATGTATATTTATATGTATGACCTACCATGTCTATTTAGATGTTTAGTATAATCACTTTTTAGTGGAAATAAAGTTTATTATTATTATTATTATTATTATTATTATTATTATTATTATTATTATTATTATTATTATTATTATTATTATTATTATTATTATTATTACTCTCTCTCTCTCTCTCTCTCTCTCTCTCTCTCTCTCTCTCTCTCTCTCTCTCTCATTCTGTTGCCAAGTCGCCAATATTGGAAGGGGTCCAGAAACAGCCCTCCACCACCGCCGCCGCCGCCACACAATATATAGGGCGTCGCAACAGCCGGGAGGGAAAAAAAGAAAACGAGAGGAAGAAACCGAATGTTGGCTGAGGCGAACTTGTCGGCTCTCCATCAGGTGTGGCAGGAGGAGGAGGAGGAACAGGAGGAGGAAGAGGGTTAAGGAGGACGACGGTGAAAAGTGAGAGCGGCGAGGTAATGGTTTGAAGAAGGAAGGAAGGAAGGAGGGAAGGAAGGAGGGAGGAGGGTTAAAGAGGACGATGGTGAGAAATAAGGTCAAGAAGAGAAGAAAGAGGGAATGATATACACAAGGAATGAATGGAGGAAAGAGGAAGGAGGGGAAGAACGAACGAACGGAGAAAAAGAAGTTATATGAGAGTTAAACGGTTATGGAGGAACTGGAGGGAAGGAGGAACATAAATAAACCAGGGAATAAGATGAAAATGAGATGAATGAGAGGGCGGGGAGATGAGCTGGATAAATGAACGAAGGGAGGAACAAAAGCTAAGAGATGATAAGACAGGGAACGAAGGCAGATGAAGAGATATTTAATAGGAGCAAAAAGACGCAAGAAGGCATTGAGGCATAAACCGCTAAGAGACGAGAACTTGAAGGCGGATAAAATAAGAAGCAAAGTCAACAGAGAACAGGGAGAAGGAGGGAGAGAAAAGGAATGAAGGACTGGAAAGGAAAAATGAAGAAAAATTGATGATAAACATTTGTGGCGAAGATTAGAGAGTAAGAGAGGAGAGAAAAGAGGAAAAAGGTGGATAAAGTATACAAAAGAAGAGAGGAAAATGGATAACTCGAGAGGAGAGGAAGGAGGAAAGGGTGGATAAAGTATAAATAAAAGAGGAGAGGAAAAAGGATAACTCGATGTGAGGTTGGAGGCCGATCATGGAGGAAGCAAATAAAGGAGAAGGGAGACAATAAAGGAATATGGTGTGGAGGAAGAGAGCAAAGACAAGGAGAGAGAAGATGGAGAGGGAGCGGAAGGGAAACGAAAAAAGAAGAAGAAGGCATTTAAAGAGAAGCTTGGGAGAGGATCGAGGAAAGGAAAGGTAAGAAAGGGAAGAGAAAAAGAGGAAGGAGGACGGGAAACCAGGTACAGAAAGGGTGAGGAGAGGAGAAGAGAGAAGGTTAAACTGGGTGAGGGAGGTTATTCTAGGTGGGTGAGTGGGACGGATGGGTGTGGTGAGGAGGAGGAGGAAGGAAGAGGAGGAGGAGAGGAAGGAAGAAAGAGGAGGAGGAAGGAAGGAAGAGGAGGAGGAGAGGAAGGAAGGAAGAGGAGGAGGAGAGGAAGGAAGGAAGAGGAGGAGGAGAGAGGAGAGGAAGGGAAGGAAGAGGAGGAGGAGAGGAAGGAAGGAAGGAAGAGGAGGAGGAGAGGAAGGAAGGAAGGGAGAGGAGGAGGAGAGGAAGGAAGGAAGGAAGAGGAGAAGGAGAGGAAGGAAGGAAGGAAGAGGAGGAGGAGAGGAAGGAAGGAAGAAGAGGAGGAGGAGAGAAGGAAGGAAGGAAGAGGAGGAGGAGAGGAAGGAGGAAGGAAGAGGAGGAGGAGAGGAGGAAGGAAGGAAGAGGAGGAGGAGGAAGGAAGGAAGGAGGAGGAGGAGAGGAGGAAGGAAGGAAGAGGAGAGAGGAAGGAAGGAAGGAAGAGGAGGAGAGGAAGGAAGGAAGAGGAGGAGGAGAGGAAGGAAGGAAGGAAGAGGATGGGAGGAAGGAAGGAAGAGAAGGAAGGGAAGGAAGAGGAAGAGGAGAGGAAGGAAGAGGAGAGAGGAGGAAGGAGAAGAGGAGAAGAGGCTTGGAGGGAGGAAGGAAGAGGAGGTGGAGAGAAGGAAGAGGAGGGAGAAGTTAGGTTTGGGAGGTGAGGACACAAGGTAGGAGGTGGTGGAGGTGGAAGAAGGAAGGAAGAGGAGGAGGAGAGGAAGGAAGGAAGAGGAGGAGAGGAAGGAAGGAAGGAAGAGGAGGAGGAGAGGAAGGAAGGAAGAGGAGGAGAGGAAGGAAGGAAGGAAGAGGAGGAGGAGAGGAAGGAAGGAAGAGGAGGAGGAGAGGAAGGAAGGAAGAGGAGGAGGAGAGGAAGGAAGGGAGAGGAGGAGGAGAGGAAGGAAGGAAGAGGAGGAGAGGAAGGAAGGAAGAGGAGGAGGAGAGGAAGGAAGGAAGGGAGAGGAGGAGGAGAGGAAGGAAGGGAGAGGAGGAGGAGAGGAAGGAAGGAAGAGGAGGAGGAGAGGAAGGAAGGAAGGAAGAGGAGGAGGAGAGGAAGGAAGGAAGGAAGAGGAGGAGGAGAGGAAGGAAGGAAGGAAGAGGAGGAGGAGAGGAAGGAAGGAAGAGGAGGAGGAGAGGAAGGAAGGAAGAGGAGGAGGAGAGGAAGGAAGGAAGAGGAGGAGGAGAGGAAGGAAGAGGAGGAGGAGAGGAAGGAAGGAAGAGGAGGAGGAGAGGAAGGAAGGAAGAGGAGGAGGAGAGGAAGGAAGGAAGAGGAGGAGGAGAAAAGGAAGGAAGGAAGAGGAGGAGGAGAAGAGGAAGGAAAGAAGAGGAGAAAAGGAAGGAAGGAGGAGGAGGAAACATGGAAACATGGAAACATGGACTAGCAGGCAGCAGAAAGCCTGTTGGCTCATTACTAGGCTGCCTGCGTTCAGTGATTTAATCAATCCGTTTGCCACAGGAGTGGCTTGCAGGGAAGGATTAAAGCACTTGTGTACCTACTCTTGGGAACGTTCAGTTCACTCCTGTTGCAGCAAAGTGGCGATCAATGCGTTTCTTGAAGGAGTTGATGGTCTCTGCGCTAACCACTTCTGCAGGAAGGCTGTTCCAGTGGCGAACAACTCTATTCGAGAAATAACTCCTGCCGATGTCGGTATTGCATCGCTTTGCTTGAATTGTTTTTCCGTTGTTTCTTGTTCTCAGGTTAGTTTGTAGCGTGAAGAGTTTGGAGTGATCAACGTTGCTGAGCTTGTTCAGGTACTTAAAGACTTGTATCATGTCTCCCCGCAGTCGTCTCTTTTCCAACGTGAAGAGGTTGAGTCGCTCGAGTCGTTCTTCATAGGGTTTCGTCCTCAGTGATGGTATCATCTTCGTGGCGCGGCGCTGTACTCTCTCAAGTAATTCAATGTCTTTCCTGTAATTAGGAGACCAGAATTGCACGGCGTATTCCAGGTGGGGCCTTACCAGCGAATTATACAAGGATAACATAACTCCCGGCGTCTTGTATTCGAAGTTCCTCGATATGAACCCAAGCATTGTATTGGCTTTCTTACAGGCGGACTTGCAGTGTTTTGTTTGTTTCAAGTCACTGCTGATGGTGACCCCGAGGTCTCTTTCCTCTTGCACAACATGTAGTGGTTCGCCACCCATGTGGTATATGTGGTTGCTGTTTCTGGATCCGATATGCATTACTTTACATTTGGTAGTGTTGAAGGACATCTGCCATTTTTCTGACCACCGAGTGATCTGGTCCAGGTCTTCTGGATAATTTCGCAGTCTGTTGTCGTGAGGGCCTTCCCACCCACCTTTGTGTCGTCGGCAAATTTTGAAATATTGGATTTTAATCCTAGTTCTAGGTCGTTGATATATATGATGAAAAGTATGGGTCCCAGCACTGACCCCTGTGGCACTCCACTTGTGACCGGGAGCCACTGGAGGCCTGTCCGTTGAGTACAACTCGTTGTTTTCTTCAGTGAGCCAGTCTTGGTCCACGCTGTCAGATCGTCGCCTAATCCCGCCGACTTAAGTTTCTTGAGGAGTCTTTCATGTGGCACTTTGTCAAAGGCTTTCGAAAGTCTAGATATATAACATCACTGGGGATATGATTATCCCAGTTTTCATAGATACCTTGGAAGAAGTCCAATAAATTGGTTAAGCATGAGCGCTTGTTCCTGAAACCGTGCTGAGCATCGGAAATGATGTTGTTGTCTTCAAGGAACCTAACGAGTTTGTCTCTGATGATCTTCTCGAGGATTTTTCCGCCACTGAGGTCAAGCTGATTGGTCTGTAGTTTAGGGCCACACTTTTGTCTCCTTTTGTAGATCGGTGTTACGTTCGCTTGTTTCCAGTCTTTCGACTTTGTTTTGTTGTAGTGACAGATTGTAGATGGCGGTGAGTGGTTTGAGGATTTGCTGCTTGAGTTCCTTGAGCAGCCTGGGTGATGTCGTCGGGTCCGGTAGACTTGTTTGTCTCGAGTTTGTTCAGGTACTTTTTCACATCCCGTTCGTCGATTGTACCAATTTCTAGGGAGTGATTCCTATCGGTGGGGAAGGGCTCGGTACGGACTGGGTATTCTCGACCGTGAACACAGACGCGAAGTTCCTGTTTAGGATTTCGACCATTTGTCTACTGTCCTGTGTTAGTACGTCACTTTCATCTTTTAGGGACCGATATTGCTTTTGTCTTCTTTTGGTTCTTATATACGTGAAGAACTTTTTCGGTTGGACTTGGCTTCGCGTGCAATTTGCTTTTCATAGTCACGTTTACTCTGGCGAATGAGTGTTCTGCAAGCTCTGAGGCTTTGATGGTACTGTTCGCGTGCCTCGTCAGTGCTGTTTTCCTTTAGCAAGTTGTATTTTCTCTTCTTCAAATTAATCGCCCGTCGAACTTGGGTAGTCATCCATGGTGTGCTTGTGGCATTATTTGTTCTACTTTTCTTCATGGGAACAGTCGTTCTCTACCTCCAGGAGTTTGTTCTAAAGCCGTTCCACGCGCCGTCCACCGGAGTGAGGTTCATGGGTTCCCAAGTTGTTGTTAGCAGCTCACGAGCGAAGTTAAAATTTGCTTTTTTGTAGTCTGGAATCTTGGACATGTTTTCGGTGAGTTCATGGTCTGTTCTGATTTTTAGGCGAATTAGGTGATGGTCGCAACCATCCAGTTTTTCGCCGACTTGACATTCACGTGTGAGATCTGAATCACTCACGAGTACTAGGTCTAATAAGTTATTTTCCTCGTCGGTTGGGTAACAATCTGAGTAAGAAAATTGTCCTCTAACATTTCGAGCAATCTGTTACCCTCCTGATCTCCAATCATCGTGGTCCAGTCAATGTTGGAACAGTTAAAGTCCCAGATAATGACTGACTTTTTGTTTTGTGTTATGGTGTGAATTTCCTCGTACAGCGCTTCGTCGTCCGCTGCTTGTTGCTTTGGAGGTCTGTAAACGGTTCCAATCGTTATTTTGTTGTGCTTGCTAGTCTCCAGTTCAACATATACAGTGTCATATTTCTCTGAGTCTTCTTTGGTTATTTCCACGGCAGGGTATTTGTTCTTGACGTAACAGATGACACCTCCTCCTTTCTTGTGAAGTCTGTTTTGTAGAAGCTCGTATCCCGGAATTGAGAATTCGGTCATTAGGTGGTCAGAGGTGGCCCACGTTTCGGTGATGGCAATCACGTCCGGACTTTCTACGTCAACATAGGCAAGTAACTCATCCTGTTTGGGTATTAAGCTCTGCGCGTTGGTGTATAGGACAGAAATGTCCTTCTTGACTTCAATGCTTCGCGGCACAGTAGTCTGCGTCTGCTTGTGTTTACTGTTGGGGCCTTGGTGTGTAATGAGCGGTCCCTACTGGTTGGTTGTTTACGATACTTTGGTGCCCTCCCGCGCTCGGAGTTTTTTGAGTACAAAGTACCTCCTCGTTCAGCAACCTACCAAGCCGTGCTGAGCCAATCGCATTGAGGTGAAGACCGTCAGACGGAAAAGGTCGGGGATATCATAGAAACGATCCCACT
>NW_026110513.1:27500-106156 GCF_024679095.1 Eriocheir sinensis
TGAAGGAAGGTAAGGTAAGGTAGGGGTAACGAAAGGTAAGGTAAGGTGAGGTAAAGTAAGGTAATGTGAGGTGAGGTAAGGAAGGTGAGGTAAGGTGAGTTAAAGGTTAGGTTATGTAAGGTAAGGAGGTAAAGTTAGTAAGGTAAGGTAACGTAAGGTTAGGTAAGGTAAGGTTAGTTGGAGTAAGGTAAAGGAAGATAAATTAAGGTAAGGTTAGGTAAGGTAAGGCAAGGTCAGGTAAGGTTAGGTAAGGTAAGGTTAGTTGAAGTAAGGTAAAGGAAGATAAATTAAGGTAAGGTAAGGTAAGGTAAGGTAAGGTAAGGTAAAGCAAGGTCAGGTAAGATAAGGAAAGGCGTACAATTATTAGAGGTATCCATCGTCTCCTCCTGAAGGGTGAAAAAAATCTTGATAATAATGATACCGAAAGATGATTATAAAACGAATAATAATAAAAAAAGAGGAAAATAATGAAAACAGATCAATGATAATAAAACAATAACAAAAATAAAAGGAGCAGGATGACAAGCAGAACAGGAGCAGGAAGAAAACCAGACTTACAAGGACAAGAAGAAAAAAATACTACTAACATGAAGAAGACAAACAAAAACAAAATAAAAGCAATAAGAAGAGAAGAGGGACGGGAAGAACGAGCAGGAGGAGGAGGAGGAGGAGGAGGAGGAGGAGGAGGAAGAGGAGGAGGAGGAACAAGAGTAGATGGAGAAGGAAAAAAAAAAAAAAAGAGGAGCAGGAGGAGGAAAAGAAAAAGAAAGGGACAAACATGAGAAGGAAAAGGAATAGAAGAACAAGAATGAATGACGAGGAGGAAGAGGAGAGAAGAACCAGGAGGGGAGGAGGGAGGGAAGAAGAGGAGGAGAGGCAGCAGGTGGAAAAAGAACGAGAACAAACAGGAGGAGAAGGAGAATGACGAGGAGGAGGAGGAGGAGGAGGAAGAGCAAGGAGATGAAGGAGGAGCACGAAGAAGCGGAGGAGGAAGAGTAGATGGTTCAGTGGTTTCTCAGAGTGTGAACGAGTGACAGCGAGGAGGGAAAAGAACTGGTCTTCGGTACACTTCAATTAGACTATCACTGATTCATCTGAGAGAGAGAGAGAGAGAGAGAGAGAGAGAGAGAGAGAGAGAGAGAGAGAGAGAGAGAGAGAGAGAGAGAGAGAGAGAGAGAGAGAGAGAGAGAGAGAGAGAGAGAGAGAGCGAGAGAGAGAGAGAGAGAGAGAGAGAGAGAGAGAGAGAGAGAGAGAGAGAGAGAGAGAGAGAGAGAGAGAGAGAGAGAGAGAGAGAGAGAGAGAGAGAGAGAGAGAGAGAGAGAGAGAGAGAGAGAGAGAGAGAGAGAGAGAGATGATGTAGTGAGGTGACTGTACAGGTGTTATCCGGTGGCGGCACTAAACAAGCAACACACACACACACACACACACACACACACATCATACAGTCACCACTGCCACCAGCTCCATGTTCCCACGCGCCCCCACGTCTCGCGTCCTCCAATCCCCGTGCCGCCGCTACCCACAGACTCACTCTCCCATCACCCACTATAAACAGTGTCGCCCCGTTCCCTCGTGCCCTCAGGCGTCCAATCTCGCGTCAGCACGGCAGTTCCGCCCCAAAATGACATCCTGTTGCTGTCTATCACCTTGAACGCCTTGACTGCTTCCCGTAGGTCATCATAACCGTGAACAGCCCTCGTCACACTGTCATTACCTTTCGTACCTTAATGAGTAAGCCTGCTGTGGTAAATCTCTACTTTCTGCACTAACGAGTAGCCCGCCAGCCAGCCAGTCTACCCGTGACGATAATTTCCACGTTACTGCCCCCTCCAGTTATCCTTGCTAGTAATTCTGCTTCCCCAAACGCCACCCTAATAATAAACCATCTACGGGCATGCACCAAAAGCAGCCCAGACCACCACACGGGCCTCCTCTAGCAAGCATCAGTCACCTGTTCCTTTAATTAACATGCCTCCTCCCTCCTACCTAACCCGAAGCGTCCCACAGTGACCTAGACCATTGTACAGTGTTGGTCGTTACTTCTCTCTCTCTCTCTCTCCTCCTATACATCTTACGGTCCCTTTCTCCAACCCTCCCTCTGTCCCTCCCTCCCTTCATTTGCCTCCCCTCTCCCCGATACGGACGTTCATTACCAAGGGCTCCGAGGCTTCACGGGATGGTTCAGCCTAAGCTACGGCAGGCCTCCCAAGTTCCCAGGCGGACAGTTCAGGCACTCCTGCGCTCCTCATAACCACCACACTGACCTACGCCTGCCGTGAAATTTGCAAACGAAGAGAGCGGGCGGGCTCCCTCTAGTGCCTCTTGCAAGCAAAGCACCTATCCCTTAATTACCACACACCTCGCCCCCAGTCACCCCTAACATGCAACCCACAGTGACCCAGACCGCCACACGGGCCCACACCGACCATGAAATTTGAACACGAGGAGGGCGGGCGGGCTCCCTGTAGTCCCTCACCTGCAAGCAATAGTCACCTGTCCTGTTAATTAGCACGCCCCCCGCCCCCCCTCACCCCCTAACACATCCTGCCACACAATCACCGCTATTCTCACCTTTCAGGATCGCTGCAGACGCTGGAGCACAGGAAAAAAGGTTAAAAATACACCGAGGAGTGACAGAGCCGTGTCGCCCGTACTCCGTGACTTCCCGTTCCAATGTGGACCAAAGCAAGCCTTAGTGACCCCTGACCAATCACCGATCATCTCCACCGTGCCTAAACCAATCACAGATGAATAAAAGGACCCGGCAAGGGCGCATGCGCACTAGGATTCTAAGTCGTCTAGATATTGGTGTAATCAACTTTTTCCAGCCTTTTCATTTTGCTTTCGTCACTTACGGGAAAGTTGACGTATTTAATGTGAATAAATGATACCAAATATATATTCCGTGAAGGTAACGAGCACTTCCACCCCCCCCCCCTCCCCTCCCCCTCTCTCCTTACCCACACCCCGGAAAGCAAGTAGTTATTCCCCCCAACCACCCCCTCCACCCCCGCTAGTCTTTCTCCATCCCTCCCTCTCGCCACCTTCACTGTCCTCCCTCCTCCACCATGTGTATCGGGGGAAAGATTTAGTATTAACAATATAGCCCTAAACATTAAACTCAATAAGACAACATTATAACAACGATGAGGAAACGTGTTGCTTTCGTGTATATGGATTTTATGGTGGAGACTGGCGTGCTGGTAATGATGGTGGTGATGGTGGTTGTGATGGTGGTGGTGGTGGTGATGATAGTGGGTATGGCAGAGCTAAGAGAGAGAGAGGGGGAGAGATGGGGAGAGAGAAAGAGGGGAAAACGTAGTAGGAAGAGAGGAGGAAGAAAAAGGGGGAAGTGGAGGAGTAAGAGAGAGAGAGAGAGAGAGAGAGAGAGAGAGAGAGAGAGAGAGAGAGAGAGAGAGAGAGAGAGAGAGAGAGAGAGAGAGAGAGAGAGAGAGAGAGAGAGAGAGAGAGAGAGACGCCCTATGTTCACGCTAATTCTTATCACGCTTCCAAGAACAGCATGAAAACCTTATCTGAAAACACTTTTCTTTTATTGAGCAAATATGAATATGTAGTTAAAGAGGCGTTCGGAATGTGTGTGTGTGTGTGTGTGTGTGTGTGTGTGTGTGTGTGTGTGTGTGTGTGTGTGTGTGTGTCAGCATCTTCCCTTCCCTCCATTTCCCTTTTCTTTCCTCATCTCTCTCCATTTTTCCTTTCCCTTATGTTCTTATCTTTCCTCAGGCGTCTGTGTGTGTGTGTGTGTGTGTGTGTGTGTGTGTGTGTGTGTGTGTGTGTGTGTGTGTGTGTGTGTACATCTATTACCATTAGCTACACCTCCCCGACACTGCAATCTGCTTTCCCTCCCTCTCTCCCTCTCCCTTCCCCTCTCCCTCCCTCTATATCTCCTCTCCCTGACACCCGTTGCTCCGATATCCCAGCCTTCCACCCTCCAAGGTTCTCATATTGCTCCTTTAATCCTTCTACGTTATTTCTTTTACTGTCATTATTTTTCCTTCTTCTGTCCTCCCTGCCATTCTTAACCTCGTGTACCTATTCCCTTTCTTCTTCCTTCCCCTTCATCACCTAGCTCCTCCCCCCTTCTTCCCTTCGTTCTTTCTAAGGTATTATCTTTTCACTTAACCCGGAAGCTGCGGGGGTCATGTTTCTTAAGTTGGGTTAGGTTAGGTTAGGTTAAAGGTCCCTCTAAGTAAAATAATGAGAGAGAATCATCACTCACGCAAACCATTTCATGATATATATCAACGCATGTGTGATCAGTTTATGCATCATCTATTTTGGGGGGTTTATATCATGGCACAAATTTGGCCCGTCGCTGCTACACGGTAAAGCCGCAAATTTGGCCCGTCGCTGCTACACGGTAAAGCCACGAATTTGTCCCGTCGTTGCTACACGGTAAAGCCGCAAATTTGGCCCGTCGCTGCTACACGGTAAAGCCACGAATTTGGCCCGTCGTTGCTACACGGTAAAGCCGCAAATTTGGCCCGTCGCTGCTACACGGTAAGGCCACGAATTTGTCCCGTCGTTGCTACACGGTAAAGCCGCAAATTTGGCCCGTCGCTGCTACTGGGTTAACATATACTTTCTCTCCACCCCCTCCTTTTCTTTCCTCTCCTCCTCCACCTCCTCTCTCCCCTAGTCTTTTGTCTCATTCTACTTTCTCCCTGCGATGTATTTTTGTGCCTCCTCACATTTTTTGGTTTCATTCTTCCATTCTACGTCATTTTCCTCTCTTTCTTCCAGGATGCATTTTTTTCTTATTCCTCCCTCCTTTTCCCTTCATTTTTCTCCTTCCCTTTCCTTCCTTTCTTCATTCTTTCTCCTTCGTGTCCATCCATTCTTTCTACATTTCATTCCTCCACTTCCCTTCCTTTTCGCTGCTCTCTTTTTTCTTTCCATCTTCCACCATCCCTTCCTCCTTCCTTCCTCCCTTCCTTCCTCCAATGTGATACTCTTATACATCTTACAGTCCCTCCCTCCCTCCCTCCATTTACCTCCCCTCTCCCCGCTATGGATGGTCGTTACTCAGGCGGTCAGAGTACATCCTTCCTTTCCTCCCTTCCTCAGCCTCCCTCTCTTCCTTCTCTCCCTCCCTTCTGTATTGTATTTTCTTACCTCCCGATTTCTTCCTTTCTCCCTTTGCCTCAGCTTCTACTAGTAAAAGTTATCCTCTTCAATGATTTTTTTTTGTTTCTTTTCTACTCTTTGTTTTTTCCTATGTTAGTTTTGTTTTATTTTTCCTTCCTTTTCTTTTGTCACCGAATTAAACGTCTCAAAGAAATCTGTCTTATATTAATCAAAGAATTTGGATCCTTTCTTTTTGTAGCGTTGAAGTATCCGTGATCTTGTTTGCTTTCTACTTTCTAGAGCATTGAACTATGAAATACCACGTCCTTTCTGGATCCTTATCGCTGTCACCTCCTGTGTTTAGTCTTCGCTTCTTCCTTATCGCTATCACCTCCTCTGTTTAGTCTTCGGCGTAGTAGTGAAATTTTAAATACTTTTCCATTTCATTCCTTCAAAGTGTTGTTACCTCGCCGACAACTGACTGATTTCAATTTCCGATGATCTACTTTATAATCTCCATCCATAGCATATTCCCAGGACAAAACCTTTCGCTCCCCATCACCCACAACCTTTTCTGTCCAAGCCAAACGTAACACATCTACCATCACACTTACTTCATTAAATTTACCGTACACTCCTCAACTCTGCCCCCACGGTTCTTAAACCCTGACCTCTCATAGTAAGCCCTGATACCCACAATCACTATTACCCACAAGCCTCCGCCTCCTCTGTACTTTACGTCAGGCCTATCCCGATGAGCGAGGCAAGAACTCGTGCACCCAAGCCTATTTAGCCATGTTTAGCCCGACAAGCCTCTCCGCGCTAGGCCTCTCGTCCGACACTTGCTTAACACTGTCGGCGCGCTGTCCGGAGTTTTCAGCATGCCACAAGGCGGGTACCCGAGCCCCGACCTAATAGGCGCACCTGACATTACCAAATGTGGGGTACAAACTTGGACTGTTTTTTGGGCGCCATTAAAGGTTATGGCTAAAGAGTAGCTTAGCCGGATATTTTGTTTTCATTTCTTAATGATCCACGAGCCATCCTGGAGGTAAATCAAAGTATGTGCTTATCTTTGTATTCATTCATACACACACTGGTAACATTTCTGTGGAGTCTGATTCACTTATTGGAGTGAAATTCTATTGTGATAAACAGTCACAAATTCGTGTCACTAGTAAAAATGAAACTAGTAATTTAAGTTTTGCCACCATGAAATATACACAAAAATTGATAAATATGAAAGTTCACGAAGTCACAATAAGTGACACCACCTGCTTTGCGCAGTAAAATTATGCTATATTAGGTATCTGACACCCGCAATATGGCAGGCTGCTGCTGCCTCGGCCACAGATTATTGCCAGATTGTCGTACTCAGCCGATTATATTTTCCGACTTCCTGCCCCAAAACTGTCTTTTGGGCTCCAAAAACGAAACCAATTTATAGTTATCGTTAAAAGAGTAAGATCCTGATGTTTCTTGGCAATAGTTAGGCGTCAGAAACCGTTAAATACTATGCTCTGAGTACGACAATCTGGCAACGGTAGCTATACGTATTTTCATATTATTGTTCTGTTGTTTAATGAATGTTGTGTTCAAGAAAAAGAATACTCATAATTTTAGCTAGTTTTTGGTTATAAGGATTCTTTACGAAATACAAGTATAACATTACCTTCTTTAACTTAGGAAACGTCCTGAATCCTGGATCTGCTATGGTACTGTTAGGTGCGCCTATTAGACGGCCCTGATAGCAGCGCCGAGAGCCATAAGCTGCGGCGTGAGGGTCAGGGGTCAAGACGTGTTGTGCCCGGGACTACTTGCTCTCCGCGGCCGTCCAGCTGCCTCGACTTCAGTGCTACACAATCTCCTTCTCTTGGCTCCTCCTTGACTTCAGCGCTCCACTCATCTCTTCCATCTCCTCCTCCTCCTCCTCCTCCTCCTGGCTCCTTTTAATCTCCCTGTCCTATCTAACTTACCTCAACTATAATTTCCTACGTTTTCATATGCATTTTTTTCTTAAGGCCAATGCTAAATTCTTTGTTTCGTGTTATTAAGCTACCCCAATAAAGGCCGCAGTGCATTAATTGGAAAATAGGACAAAATACAAGTTTCTCTTCCACACCCAAAAAGAAAGAGTTCATGAGAAAAAAAAGTAGCTCCCCAGAACAGGTTACGTACTTATTAACCGCCCTACATATCCATAAATCTAACTAACGTCCATTTAAAACTTTTCGTAGTCCTTGCTTACACTAAATTACCCAGAAAGAAATATATATGATCCACAACTAACTAGAATTGAAATCAAAGCCACATCTCATTCACAAGACTAATAATATGCCTTCATGAGCGTAAAAAAACAACGCAGAGATACCACGTTGAGGATGTTAAGCAACGATATAAATCAAGCTCATGTCATGTTCCCTTGCCGGTGGTTCCTCTTTATAAACAAACCTTGGATCGCTTTAGCTGCGGAGAGCAAGGCAGAGGTGTTCCGCATTTACCTATTCAACAAAGGAGACTCACGCCACTTCATAACACTTTCTAACCATAATAAGCGTGGTATATCACCTTACCTTCTCTCAATCCCATCCATCGCCTCCTCCTGTTCCTTCTCCTCCTCCTTACTCCACATCACTGCCACCTTCTCTGTCCTCTCACTCTCTAACGCCTTCCCATCCTTTCATTCTACCTTCATTCCTTCCCTCCTCCCTTCGACATCATCTCATTTTACCTTCATATTCTATTCTTATGTTCTTATTCTCTTAGACACTCTCCATTTCTCTCCCCATTACAAATTTTCCACCTAACACTCCCATTCTCTCCCTCTCCACCTCCGAAGTCATATCCATAAGAACATCCAGTCAACCTTCCACTCCCACGAGCTCGGCGCATCACCTCCCCCGCCGGAGACACGCGCTGAGAGCTCCCACATCTAAAGGGATCGAGGCGTTTATGCGAGGAGCGAGTCGAAAGCCGCTCATGTAGAATCCGATTCCACTTTCCTGGGCGGACAAGTGGCGGACAGGACCCAGGCAGACAGGTACACGAGGAGGCTGATTCATGGAGGAGGAGGAGGAGGAGGAGGAGGAGGAGAGGGAAGAGGAGGAGGAGGAAGCGGTAGTGGTCATGGTGGTGAGGAAGGAGAAAGAGCAGTAACAAGAGGAGGAGATGGAAAAGAAGGAAGAGAAAGACTAACAAGAACAAGATGAAGAAAAACAAGACTAAAAAGGGAGATGAAGAAGGGGAGCAGGTCATGGAAGCTGAAGGTAATGATAACAAGGGAGGAGGAATACAAGAAAAGGAAAGAAATAAGAAAGAAAATTAGAGGAAAGTAGGAACATAGAGAAAGAACTGAAGAAAAGAAAGAAACAAGGAAGGAGAGATGGGAAGACGGTATATATATATATATATATATATATATATATAGAGAGAGAGAGAGAGAGAGAGAGAGAGAGAGAGAGAGAGAGAGAGAGAGAGAGAGAGAGAGAGAGAGAGAGAGAGAGAGAGAGAGAGAGAGAGAGAGAGAGAGAGAGATTTACATAGATAGATTTACATAGAAAATCAGACCACACAGACCCCATGGTCCAGACTAGGTGGCCTGTCCTTAAATCTAAGTGATTTTACATTAATCAGATGGCTCCAAAACGTTGCTTTTCTACTCTAGTTAATATTGTTGAAGGAAGTGACGGTCGAGCTTGTTTTTAAAGAAGTCAATCGTGTTACACTGGACCACTGATGGTGGGAGCTTATTCCATTCTCGCACTACAACGTTGGTGAAGAAAACTTTGGTGCAGTCTGAATTTACTTGTCTACATTTGAGTTTTGTGCCATTGTTCCTCGTTCGCAAAGTGTCATCGATCATAAACAATTTTGATCTGTCTACATTCGTGAAACCATTAAGTATTTTAAAACATTCGATCAGTTTTCCTCGGAGGCGACGTTTCTCAAGAGAGAACATGTTAAGGGTGGAAAGCCTTTCTTCGTAGGATTTGTTGCGCAAGGAAGGGATCATTTTTGTTGCTCGACGCTGAACACCTTCTAGTTTAGCAATGTCCTTTGCATGGTGGGGAGACCAAAACTGTACCGCATATTCCAAGTGGGGTCTGACTAAACTATTGTAGAGCGGAAGTATTACATCTTTATTCTTGAATACAAAGTTTCTTTTAATGAAGCCCAACATTCTGTTCGCTTTATTTGCTGCATCGATGCATTGATGTGAGAATTTGAGGTTTGATGCGATTTTAATCCCCAGATCCTTAACGCATTGAACACTTGTGAGTTTAACGCCGCGTATTTCGTAATCGAACTTCTTATTTTTTGTTCCAACTTGAAGGACCTGGCACTTGTCTACGTTTAAGGGCATCTCCCATTTATCCGACCAAGCTGAAATTTTGTGCAAATTCTCTTAGAGGCTTTGCCAGTCTTCGTCAGTGAGAACCGAGTTACCAATCTTTGTGTCATCTGCAAAATTAATTTACTAATGCGATTATTGAGTCCAACATCCACGTCGTTGATGTAAATAATGAAGAGCACTGGGCCAAGAACCGTGCCCTGAGGGACGCCACTAGTGACCGGCGCCCACTTTGAGTTAAATCCGTCAATCACTACTCTTTGTTGTCTGTTGCTCAACCAATTCGCGATCCATTGGTTTACTTGACCACAGAGAGAGAGAGAGAGAGAGAGAGAGAGAGAGAGAGAGAGAGAGAGAGAGAGAGAGAGAGAGAGAGAGAGAGAGAGAGAGAGAGAGAGAGAGAGAGAGAGAGAGAGAGAGAGAGAGAGAGAGAGAGAGAGAGAGAGAGAGAGAGAGAGAGAACCACAACACAATACCTGATACACTACCAATAAATCACTGTATAATCTATTCTAAGGTGAGAGTAATCAAAAAGGCCACAATAGTAATGGAGATAATCGATTACTGAAGAAAAATTATCGCCCATCACTACTATACATTTCAGCGGCGGACAAACGCTGTTTTTCGCAAATATCTCCTAAACGATTCGTTGGATCAGTATGATATTTCAGTACACTACCTTTAACACCCGGACCTAATTTATGGCTGATATACCATATTGCAATATGTGTTATGTGAGGAGTTTACTGACTGATATTAAGCCTAATCCAGTCATCATATCTAAGGTGTTATACAGAATCGGACGAGTGTGGGGTACTCGTCTAACCCTCCACCAACGCCCTGAACAACCCCCAGATCACTCCTTCCCTACCCCAATATCGCAGTATCCCCTCTCGTTTCCTCTTCACCCCCTCACACCATCCCCCTTCCCCAGCCCGAGGCTATGACTCAAGCAGAGGCAGGGTATAACTCATTGACTGCCGAGGCGCACCCAGGTGTTGTACAGTAATTATCAACGTGAAATACGTCTTGCCTCCATGGAATTGTACCATGCTCTTAGTTAATAATCATATCTATACATATACACCTACATAACATTCTAATATATAATACAGTGATGGGAGAAATAGGGAGGGACATAAGAATGATGAGGGAGGCGAGGAGCTAGGGGGAGAAGAGGAAGGACAATGAGAGCGAGAAGGGGGAGAAGTAGTTGTGGTTAGGAATAGTTTGGGAGGGTGTTGGGGGGGGGGGCACACTTTCCTTCGAATGCGTCAACATGACTCGTCGGGTTTGTGTTATTTTCCACGAGTAAACTCCTCACATAACACATATAGTATCATGGTATGTTAGCCATAAATTAGGTCCGGATGTTAACTGTAGTGTGCTGAAATGTCATACTGATCCAACGATTCGTTTAGGAGATATTTGCGAAAAACAGCGTTTGTCCGCCGCTGAAATGTATAGTAGTTATCACTGCATCTGTTTTCACCCCGGAGATGAGCACTGAGGCCGCGCGCACCTCTAGACTACTCCCCCTAATCAACACAGGCTATACACGTGAACAAGGTAACCACTATCTATTATTACCCCGGAGATGAGCACTGAGGCCTCGCGCACCTAATCAACACAGGCTATACACGTGAACAAGGTAACCACTATCTCTTATTACCCCGGAGATGAGCACTGAGGCCGCGCGCACCTCTAGACTACTCCCCCTCATCAACACAGGCTATACACGTGAACAAGGTAACCACTATCTATTATTATCCCGGAGATGAGCACTGTGGCCTCGCGCACCTAATCAACACAGGCTATACACGTGAACAAGGTAACCACTATCTATTATTATCCCGGAGATGAGCACTGAGGCCTCGCGCACCTAATCAACACAGGCTCAAAGTACAGAGGAAGGGTCACACTGCCACCAGGGTCACAAAACTACCCCTGGAAATGCCCATGACTCCTACGAAAGCCTTGTCAATATTTTTTTTTTTCGGTTGACGGTACAGAGGAAGGGTCAAACTGCCACTAGGGTCACAAAACTACCCCTGGAAATGCCCACAACTCCTACGAAAGCCTTGTCAAATATATCTTTTTTAGGTTCACGGTACAGAGGAGGGGTCAAACTACCACCGAGGTCACAACACTACCCCTGGAATTTTATTTATTTACTTTTTTTTTTTACGTCGTTGCCTGTTGCGCCGGTAGGCATCTTCCTGGTGGGGCCTGATGGTCGGCCCGAGGCTTCTTCCAGGTGGGGCCTGATGGTCGGCCCAGCCCGTTCTGGCGCAGGCGAGTGTTTATAGTGGCGCCATCTTGCATTACCACCGAGGTCACAACACTACCCCTGGAAATGCCCATGACTCCTAGGAAAATCTTGTCAAATGTTTTTTTTTCTTCTTTTAGGTTCACGGTACAGAGGAGTCAAACTGCCACCAGGGTCACAAAACTACCTCTGGAAATGCCCACAACTCCTAGGAAAGCCTTGTCTAATGTGTGCTTTTTTGTTTCACGGTACAGAGAAGGAGTCAAACTGTCACCAGGGTCACAACACAACCCCTGGAAATGCCCACAACTCCTACGAAAGCCTTGTCTAATGTGTGTTTCCTTATGTTCACGGTACAGAGGAGTCAAACTGCCACCAGGGTCACAAAACTACCTCTGGAAATGCCCACAGCTCCGAGGAAAGCCTTGTCTAATGTGTGCTTTTTTGTTTCACGGTACAGAGAAGGAGTCAAACTGCCACCAGGGTCTCAAAACTACCCCTGGAAATGCCCAAAATCCCTACGAAAGCCTTGTCAAATATATTTTTTTAAAGTTCACGGTACAGAGGAGGGGGCAAACTACCACCAGGTCACAACACTACCCCTGGAAATGCCCATGACTCCTAGGAAAGTCTTGTCAAATGTGTATTTCTTTAGGTTCACAGTACAGAGGAAGGGTCAAACTACCACCAGGGTCACAAAACTACCCCTGGAAATGCTTACTACTACTAGGGAAGCCTTGTCAATGTGTGTTTTCTTATTGCACGGTATAGAGGAAAGATCAAGCTGTCACCAGGGTCACAAAACTACCCCTGGAAATGCCCAAAATCCCTACGAAAGCCTTGTCAAATGTGTGTTTCCTTAGGTTCACAGTACAGAGGAGTCAAACTGCCACCAGGGTCACAAAACTACCCCTGGAAATGCCCACAACTCCTAGGAAAGCCTTGTCAAATGTGTGTTTCCTTAGGTTCACGGCACAGAGGAGTCAAACTGCCACCAGGGTCACAAAACTACACCCTACCTTAATGTTCCAATACTTACTACTGACAGGTACTACTTACGTCTTCCCTCACACGACTCCTAAACCAACCAATACGTTCTTAATGACACAAAGACTGACAGGTGATTCAATTTTACCTCAAACCACTAAAAAGATCATTGCACTGTTCATTAACTTCATACTGACAGGTGTTGAAATCTTAATTACCTCACACGACTATCAGCGCAGGTAACACACACACACACACACACACACACACACACACACACACACACACACGTACCTTCCCTCCTCCTCTCTTTACGTCCAGATAGCAAATAGCCAGTCCTTCTTCCTCTCTCTTTTTCCTCCCCTCCTTCCTCCTCTTCCTCCTCCTTTCCTCTCCTCTTCCTCCTCTCTTCCTCCTCCCCCGCCCTCCAGTCCCTTGTTGCCTCCCCTTTTGATCCGTTCATAGTTAATTAGTTAGGTAGTTAGAGAGTTAAGTAGTTAAGTAGTAGTAGTAGTAGTAGTAGTGGAGGTGGTCGTCTGTATGTGTGTGTGTGTGTGTGTGTGTGTGTGTGTGTGTGTGTGTGTGTGTGAACATAAGAACATAGGAGTCTGCAAGAGGCCGCTAGGTAGCTCCTCTGAACCTAAGCTCCCGTGTAGCTCCCGTGTATCTAACCCCACCTAATATCGCTGTCCATGATTTTATCTAATCCATTTTTAAATGTAACAATTGTATTGGCACTCACCACATGACTGCTAAGCCTATTCCACTCATCCACCACCCTGATTGTAAACCAATTTTTGCCTATGTCCCTGTGTGTGTGTGTGTGTGTACATGCGTAAATTGTTATGTGCGTAGAGAGAGAGAGAGAGAGAGAGAGAGAGAGAGAGAGAGAGAGAGAGAGAGAGAGAGAGAGAGAGAGAGAGAGAGAGAGAGAGAGAGAGAGAGAGAGAGAGAGAGAGAGAGAGAGAGAGAGAGAGAGAGAGAGAGAGAGAGAGAGAGAGAGAGAGAGAGAGTGTGTGTGTGTTGATGTGCTGAATTAGTCTTTTCTCTTGTAATTATTTTTCGCATATTTTATTAAGCCCTTCATATAAATCCCTCTTTCCTTTAAATTTGAGTTATTTATCTTTTTATCTTGTTATATTTCCCCCTAAGGTCCATATAATTCCTTCTTTCCTCTTTGTTTGATGCAAAATTTTCTGAGGTTCTTTCTCAGACATTTGCATGAAGCACAAATGATTTCCCTTCCAAATATTCTTCTATTTCCTACATTTTTTTCTAATTTTGCGTTGGTTTTCATATTTTCTTTTTCATCTTAAATTTCACTTGGTCTTTTTTCTTTTAATCAAGCTGTTTTTGTCTAAGATTGGACTCTCTCTCTCTCTCTCTCTCTCTTTTTTACAACGAAGTCCAGATTCCCTCTTTCCACTGAATTTAAATTACGGACATTTTTTCCTCATGTATTTAATTCATCACTTTTTCCTCCCACTTTTCCTCCTGCTCAGACGGTCGCAACACCCTCCCCGCCCGCGTCTCGTCCGTCCTTCTTTGCACTGAATTTAAATTACGGACATTTTTTCCTCATGTTTATATCATCACTTTTTTCTCTCCACATTTCCTCCTGATCAGATTGTCCCCCCCCCCCCGAACCCGCGTCCCGCCCTTCCCGCCCTTGTCCCGTTACAACACCGCGGGGTTTTCCGGAGCCCTCCCCCGCGGCAGAAAAATTACAGCCGCCCGCGTCAAAGTGTGTGTGTGCGTTTGGCCTGAAGGAAAAGCAATTATAACACCCGGACTCGTATTCTCGCACGCTTCGGGCTCTTGATACGATAATTTTCTAAGGCCACAGGAATAATGCGTCGGGTTCCCAAGAGTGTAGTACTCGTCCATGGCGTAGAAATCTTGCAAAACAACCGCCAGAGATATGAACACACCCGTGGCAATCCCGACAACTTCTACGAGAGGTTCTTGACACGGCGATCCCAAGGCCGTGAAACGTTTGAAACTATGGGTCCTGAACTATCAAGACGGCAGATTAGTTACTGCTGCCCGCGTCAGTGTGCGTGCGCCTGGCCTGAAGGGAGAACAATTATAACATAGGGAGTATCAAGATGGCAGATTAGTTACTGCTGCCCGCGTCAGTGTGCGTGCGCTTGGCCTGAAGGGAGAACAATTATAACATAGGGAGTATCAAGATGGCAGATTAGTTACTGCTGCCCGCGTCAGTGTGCGTGCGCCTGGCCTGAAGGGATAACAATTATAATACAGGGAGTATCATCAAGACGCCTCTGCCAGTAATTTCACCTCGTTGTTTTTCCTTCAGTCCTCTTCGTGGGAGGAACACTTTGGGGGTCACTTTTTGTTCTGTTCTTGGCAGTGTTTTTGTTGTTGCTGTTTGGTCGTTGATGTTGTTCTTCCAGTCGACATTTTTTTTATTCTGTTCTTGGTAGTAATTTAACAGACAAATATACGAAGAGGGTGGAACTTTCTGAATGTTGATATGTATGCCGGGATGAGTGTCAGGCCTCTTAATTATTCTTACCTTTACAGTTCAAGTATGTTTAACAACGATACGAGCCACGCGATCCACGTTAGTGGCCGCTACCACGGAGCACGATGGGAAGTCAGGGGTGGGTCCAGCTAATATGTTTATGAACGCTGCGAATCATGCGTTAGTGGCCGCTACCACGGAGCACGATGGGAAGTCAGGGGTGGGTCCAGCTAATATGTTTATGAACGCTACGAATCATGCGTTAGTGACCGCTACCACGGGGCACGATGAGAAGTCAGGGGTGGGTCCAGCTAATATGTTTATGAACGCTGAGAATCATGCGTTAGTGACCGCTACCACGGAGCACGATGAGAAGTCAGGGGTGAGTCCAGCTAATATGTTTATGAACGCTGAGAATCATGCGTTAGTGACCGCTACCACGGAGCACGATGAGAAGTCAGGAGTGGCTCCAGCTAATATGTTTATGAACGCTACGAATAATGCGTTAGTGACCGCTACTACGGAGCACGATGAGAAGTCAGGGGTGGGTCCAGCTAATATGTTTATGAACGCTACGAATCATGCGTTAGTGACCGCTACCACGGGGCACGATGGGAAGTCAGGGGTGGGTCCAGCTAATATGTTTGTGAACGCTACGAATCATGCGTTAGTGACCGCTACCACGGAGCACGATGGGAAGTCAACAAACAGTGTCGCGGGACCATGCTGGCGAGTGGCGATATCAGTATCAATGGAGGGGAGACTGTTTCACGGCCTCAACTTCCTGAGTGATGGGAGCCGCCGCCCTGTTATGCTCTTGGAGAAAGAATGGTTAATGATAAGCCGGAGTTACTTATAATAATAATAATAATAATAATAATAATAATAATAATAATAATAATAATAATAATAATAATAATAATAATAATAATAATAATAATAATCAGTGTGTGTGTGTGTGTGTGTGTGTGTGTGTGTGTGTGTGTGTGTGTGTGTACATGCTTAAATTGTTACGTGCGTAAGTGAATGTGCGTATATTTTCATGTGCGTGAACTTTGTGCGTTAATATTTATGGGCGTAATTCTGTGTCATTCTGGAGAGAGAGAGAGAGAGAGAGAGAGAGAGAGAGAGAGAGAGAGAGAGAGAGAGAGAGAGAGAGAGAGAGAGAGAGAGAGAGAGAGAGAGAGAGAGAGAGAGAGAGAGAGAGAGAGAGAGAGAGAGAGAGAGAGAGAGAGAGAGAGAGAGAGAGAGAGAGAGAGAGACTAATATTGGAGAACTCTTATCATTTGTTCTCTCCCGAGCAAAAAACGAGTCACGGCCACGTCCCTCCACCCCGCCCGTGTAAATAGACGCCGTGCATCGCAACAAACCCGTAACCGTGATCCCGCAAGTACCACCACCTCTATTACCAAGCCTCTAGATATCTTAAAAATCCTTAGTTTCAATGCGCGTAGCCTAAAAACAAATTTGATGAACTGAGATGTCTTGCTTTAACAGAAAATTTTGACATAATTGCTATAACCGAAACATTTATCGACACCACATATATTGATTTAAGTTCCGAATACAACATATATGGCTACAGACTCTTCAACAAAGATCGTGTAAACCGTAGAGGCGGTGGCGTCGCCCTTTATGTCAAAAGCTATTTGCAACCCACTGACAAAACACCGGGAAACAGTAACGTTGAGCATTTGTGCGTGCGAGTAAACATTGCAAAAGTCAATTTAAATATATCTGTCACCTACAGACCTCCCGGGCACTCACTCGATGACGACCTTGAAATGTACAGCGTCTTAAGGCAGTCACTGAATAACAGCGACTCACTGATATTAGGAGACTTTAACCTCCCCCATATCGACTGGGCGACACTGTCAGGTACAGAAGGCGAGTCACATAGAATGATCGAATTTCTCGAAGAAAATTATCTAAGCCAAATGGTTTCTGAGCCAACTCGACAAAATAATATACTCGACCTTGTTATAACGACCCAAGATAACCTAGTCAGTAGTGTCACGGTAGGAGAACACCTCGGTTCTTGCGATCATAAATTAGTGCGCGTCGACATTAAAGCTCCATCATCAGTGACTGAAAATAAAGAAAAGGTGCCCAATTTCAAAAGAGCTAACTTCGTAGAAATCCGACAAAAACTAACAGAAATACAACTATCAGATGACGGCAACGTAGAGGAAGCCTGGCTAAGCCTTAAAAATCACTTACTCACTCAGCAGAACACATTCGTCCCCTTGTGCGAGAAGCGAATTAACACTAATAAAAGCCCACCGTGGTTGAATAGCGAAATTAAACAATCAGTCAATGAGAGAAAATTGTTTTACAGGTTAAAGAAAGAGCAAAGCACGCCCGAAAACATTAGATTTTATAATGATGCCAGGCGACGAGTAACAAGACTAGTAGGTCAGGCAAAGCGTAGATATGAAGAAAATATTGCAGCCAACTGTAAAAATAATCCGAAATCTTTCTTCAGTTACATAAATGCAAGATGGCGCCACTATAAAAAACACTCGCCTGCGCCAGAACGGGCTGGGCCGACCATCAGGCCCCACCTGGAAGAAGCCTTGGGCCGACCATCAGGCCCCACCGGGAAGATGCCTACCGGCGCAATAGGCCACGACGTAAAAAAAAAAAAAAACAACAGAAAGGCGATCAAAAGTGGTATTGGACCTTTAACAAACAGCGAC
This sequence comes from Eriocheir sinensis, assembly GCF_024679095.1. NCBI lineage: Eukaryota > Metazoa > Arthropoda > Malacostraca > Decapoda > Varunidae > Eriocheir > Eriocheir sinensis. The sequence continues at coordinate 45,380 of NW_026110513.1, forward strand.
GGTGCACTAGTGACTGACAACCAACACATTGCAAACCTCTTAAACAATTACTTTTCCTCGGTGTTTAATACTAACAGTCTTCCTCTCGCTACCACCAACACCAATACTATTGTAAATCTCGAGCATGCATTGCATAATTCTGAAATAACAACCGATGAAGTCTTTAAAGCTCTCCATTCACTTAAAACAAATAAAAGTCCTGGACCTGACAAAGTATATCCAACTCTGCTGAAAGAAACAAAGAGCGAAATACTCTCCTCCCTCACAACCGTATTCAATATGTCCTTGCGACAAGGCATCGTCCCTTCAGATTGGAAAAAGGCTAACGTGACACCGATTTTCAAGAAAGGAGACAAAAAAGTACCAGGTAATTACAGGCCCATTAGTCTAACTTCGGTTGTAGGTAAGCTACTTGAGGGCATAATTAGAGACAACATTGTGAGTTACCTTGAAAGCCACTCATTGATTGGGGACTCTCAACATGGCTTCCGAAACAAAAGATCCTGCCTATCAAACCTATTAACCTTTTATAACGACCTCTTCACTGTTTATGACGTAACCAAATCACTGGACGTAGTCTATTTTGATTTCCAGAAAGCGTTTGATAAAGTCCCGCATCATAAATTACTTTACAAATTAAAGCAAATAGGTATTGACGGTCAAGTAAACCAATGGATCGCGAATTGGTTGAGCAACAGACAACAAAGAATAGTGATTGACGGATTTAACTCTGAGTGGGCGCCTGTCACTAGTGGCGTCCCTCAGGGCTCGGTCCTTGGCCCAGTGCTCTTCATTATTTACATGAACGACGTGGATGTTGGACTCAATAACCGCATTAGTAAATTTGCAGACGACACAAAGATTGGTAACTCGGTTCTCACTGACGAAGACAGGCAAAGCCTCCAAGAGGATTTGCACAAAATTTTAGCTTGGTCGGATAGATGGGAGCGTTAAACTCAAAAGCGTTCAATGCATCAAAGACTTGGGGGTCAAAATCGCGTCAAACCTCAAATTCTCACAGCATTGCATCGATGCAGCAAATAAAGCGAACAGAATGTTGGGCTTCATTAAAAGAAACTTTTTATTCAAGAATAAAGATGTAATACTCCCGCTCTACAACAGTTTATTCAGACCCCACTTGGAATATGCGGTATAGTTTTGGTCTCCCCACCATGCAAAGGATATTGCTAAATTAGAAGGTGTTCAGCGTCGGGCAACGAAAATGATCCCTTCCTTGTGCAACAACTCCTACGAAGAAAGGCTTTCTACCCTTAATATGTTCTCTCTTGAGAAACGTCGCCTCCGAGGAAAACTGATCGAATGTTTTAAAATACTTAATGGTTTCACGAATGTAGACAGATCAACATTGTTTATGATCGATAAAACTATGCGCACGAGGAACAATGGCGTAAAACTCAGATGTAGACAAGTAAATTCAGACTGCACCAAATTTTTCTTCACCGACGTTGTAGTGCGAGAATGGAATAAGCTTCCACCATCAGTGGTCCAGTGTAACACGACTGACTCCTTCAAAACAAGCTCGACCGTCACTTCCTTCAACTTAATATCAACTAGAGTAGAAATGCAACGTTTTGGAGTCTTCTGATTAATGTAAAATCACTTAGGTTTAAGGACAGACCACCAAGTCTGGACCATGGGGTCTGTGTGGTCTGATTTTCTATGTAAATCTATGTAAATCTCTCTCTCTCTCTCTCTCTCTCTCTCTCTCTCTCTCTCTCTCTCTCTCTCTCTCTCTCTCTCTCTCTCTCTCTCTCTCTCTCTCTGTCATGCGTATATTCATTTTCATTTTTTTCTCGTTTTTTTTATTGATTTTGTTTTCTCTTCTTTAGTTTCCTCCTTTCCTCTCTTCCTTCTCTCCCCTTTCCTCCGTCTCTTCTCTCTTCTCCTCTTCCCTATTTCTTTCCTCCTTCTCCTCCTTCATATTATTCCTTCCTTTCTTCCCTTAATATTTCTCCCTCCTCTCCCTTCTCTTTTTCCTTCATATTTCTACTTCCTCACTAATCTTTTCACACACACACACACACACACACACACACACACACACACACACACACACACACACACACACACACACACACACACAGTCACCCTTTCAATCTCTGCGGCATTTTTTCTCTTCTCTGAATATGCCGATTTTCATTTTCTGCCCTGTTGACCTCTAGTATTGACTTGACCTGTTCACGATTGCGCCAAGAGTAATGAGAATTGGAAGGGGACGCGTTCTACTGGGGATCTGATTTTGTTTATTTATTTATTTATTTATTTTTTTTTTTTTTGGCTTCTTCAGTGACTCCAAAGGTTAGATTATGAGATGGATGGCCGACTCTTTTTAGCTTCCTCTTCTTCTGCTTCTTCTCTTTCCTCTTCTTTCTCCTCTTTATATTTTTATCTTTATTTCTTCTTTTTCATCTTCTAATCTTCTTCTTCTTCTTCTTCTTCATCTTCTTCTGCTTCTTCTTCTTCCTCTCCTTTTTCCTTTTTATTTTATTTGCGTTTCTTCTTCTTCTTCTTCTCTTTCTTCTGCTTCCTCTTCGTTTTTCTTTTTATTTTATTTTCATTTCTTTTCTTCTTCTTTTTCTTCTTCTTCCGTTTCTTCTTCTCTTTCCTCTTATTTTTCCTTCTTTTTTATTTTTATTTTCCTTTTTTTTCGTCTTATTTGTTTTTTTTCCTTTTGTCATTTTCTTTTCTTTTTCTTTTTCGTTTTCCTCTTTTTTTCTCTTTCCTCTTTCTCTTTTCTTTTTCTTTCTTCTTCTCTTTCCTCTTTTTTCTTTTCCTTCTTTTTCTTCCTCTTTCTTTTCCTTTTCCTTCTTTTCTTTTTATCCTTTTTTTCTCTTCCTCTCTTTCTTTTCATTTTTCTTCTTTCTTCCTCTTTATTCCTCTAATGTACTCTTTCTTTTCTTTTCTTCTATTTCTTAACCTTCTTCATCTTCATCATCTTCTCCTTCTTGTCGTAGTAAAAGGTGTCACGTGTACTCATGTTATCAGCAGCGGAAACAATATCCTGTCACCAGCAAGCCTTTGTTGTCTCCAGATTCTCACACACACACACACACACACACACACACACACACACACACACACACACATCCTTCTCATGTCAACTATTTGCAAGAGCTGAAAAGGATATCACTCGGGTTTTCATGAGTTTTTTTTTCACTTTCAGGTTACAGAAGAAGGGTCCAACCATCACCAGAGTCTTTCAACTAGCCCTGAAATTGACCCAAACTCCTACGAAAGCGGTATCAAATATGTGTTCCCTGGGCGCCGCATCGCTTGAGTGTATGGCCTGCAGGGAAAGGTTACCCGACCCCTTCTTGGGAATTCACGAATACACACTGAAGCAGATTAACTGAACGAAACTTAAAGGGAATGGGACGTGAAATTAATCATAAGAGAACCGAAAGGAGTTCACGAAGAGACTGAAGCAGATTAACTGAACGAAACTTAAAGGAATGGGACGAAATTAATCATAAGAGAACCGAAAGGAGTTCACGAACACACTGAAGCAGATTAATCGAACGAAGATTAAAGGATTGGGACGTGAAATTAATCATAAGAGAACCGAAAGGGAGTTCACGAATACACACTGAAGCAGATTAACCGAACGAAACTTAAAGGGAATGGGACGTGAAATTAGTCATGGGAAAACCGAAAGGGAGTTTATGAATGATACCTGCTGATGCAACCTGGACGAAGACAAACTGACCACTGAGGCACAAAAATATGGGACACACAAACGAGAGAAGAGAAAAAATAAACAAATAAAGAAACACGATCAACAAACTTACTGAACGAAAGCATAAGGGAATAAGACGGGTCATTAATTATATAAAGACGGAAAAGGCTGGAGAGAGAGAGAGAGAGAGAGAGAGAGAGAGAGAGAGAGAGAGAGAGAGAGAGAGAGAGAGAGAGAGAGAGAGAGAGAGAGAGAGAGAGAGAGAGAGAGAGAGAGAGAGAGAGAGAGAGAGAGAGAGAGAGAGAGAGAGAGAGAGAGAGAGAGAGAGAGAGAGAGAGAGAGAGAGAGAGAGAGAGAGAGAGAGAGAGAGAGAGAGAGAGAGAGAGAGAGAGAGAGAGAGAGAGAGAGAGAGAGAGAGAGAGAGAGAGAGAGAGAGAGAGAGAGAAGTCTCCGGAACTTGACATCCAAATTTCACTATTTCATAATATACAATTAAAGGAGGAGCAGGAGGAGAAGGAAGAGGAGGAGGAGAAGCAGGAGGAGAAGGAAGAGGAGGAGGTGGAGCAGGAGGAGAAGGAAGAGGAGGAGGAGGAGCAGGAGGAGGAGGAGGAGGAGGAGGTGGAGGAGGGAGAGTCATAACTTCGTATCACATACACTCAGACTCAGACTTCCTTTCTCTCTCTCTCTCTCTCTCTCTCTCTCTCTCTCTCTCTCTCTCTGCTTTCTTTCTTCTCTTTGGTATTTTCTATTTTTTCCCTTCTTTTGTTAACCTTTTATTCTTCTTCTTTAATTTAATCTTTTTATTGTTGTTGTTCTTCGTCCCTTGTTTTTCTTTTTTTTCCGTTGTATTCCTTTTATTCTTTCTTCCCTTTCGTGTCCATCCTTCTCTGATCATTTCCCTTCCTTTCGTGTCCATCCTTCTCTGATCATTTCCCTTCCTTTCGTGTCCATTCTTCTCTGATCATTTCCCTTCCTTCCGTCGGCTGCAAGGGAGACAAAGAGCCGCATTTTCAAGCGTCTCGGCGCCTTAGTTCGCCTGTTTGAAAAGCCTCTATTGGAAGATGCTGAGACTTTCCAGCATAGACTGTTGAGTGATCCTCGTGATAGTTTTACTCAGCTTCTGCACCTTGAACAGAGAAAGTCACCCGTGAGCTCCCGGTTGATCTTCTCTGTGGCGCTGAGTAATAGTCGTACTTTGAGCCCGGAGTAAGTTGTGTCGAGGCGTCAAGTAGTACACGGCAAGTCACGCACGAAACATCCTGTCCCAGATCTAGAAACTGTAGGAACATTATCTAAAAGGCGCCCAGTATATAATCACAAGCACAGCCATTTCTCCCCAGTGTCTCTCTCGTCCTGCCGGGAGTGGTCGCTGCTCGCTGAATTGCGTCTCCAAGGAAAGGGAGACCACGAGTCGCTGCGAAGATACGAGAGTGAACGTCTCAGCAGTCTTTAGAAGCTCAATACTCAAGACTCAACACTCTTCCCCTGCACACACACACACACACACACACACACACACACACACACACACACACACACACACACACGGTGAGCCACGATGAAGGCCAGGCTGCCCTTACTCTTGGTGTTTATTGAATCATCGTTGCTTGCGGCCGGAAATTCCTTCAGACCCCACTGGAACCCACGCTGCCCTGCCCAAATTACCATCTCGGGGGATGAGGAATGGAAGAACGTTACCACCAGGGAATATAACAAGGGCACCTGGAGCACCACCTTATACGTGCACCCCGATCCAGGGTTCAAAGGCATCAGGCTCGTGGCGGCGGGCGGTGGCTGGCTGAGTGACGCCTGGTTCACGCTGGACGCCACTTGCTTCCCTGGGGACGCACAGTGGTGGAGGTTGTGGGCACGTGTGTTGAACTATGGCAGCATCAATGGCCACGGTCTTAAGTTTGCAGTATGGGCTGGTGATTGTGCTCTTGGGTGCCGCAGAACAGACTACTTGCCTAGTTACCGGGCTGTTACTTGTTGAGGCTCACGGGCCCTCAAGGTGGAGATCACAGTACCCGAATCGACAATGCACTCTAAAAGGATACACAAGACAAAGCCTCTCATGGATAAACTGCACCTACATCCCCATCACCACCACCACCACCACCACCACCCCTACGACCACCACCACCACCACCACCCCTACAACCACCATCACCACCACCACCACCACCACCACCACCACCCCTACGATCACCACCACCACCACCCCTACAACCACCATCACCATCATCGTTGTGTCGGCAATGATAGGTGTTGGTGTTCTTGTTGTTCTTGTTGCGGTGATGTGGCGTTTCCGGCAGCGAAGGATATCCAAAGAAGGTAAGTCTCTCTCTCTCTCTCTTTACAGCAGAGTAAGCAGATCAAGGGAAAAAGATGAAAAAAAAAAAAAGAGTCCCGCTAAGCAATGCTATTACAGTAGTGTGTGTGTGTGTGTGTGTGTGTGTGTGTGTGTGAAAGAGAGAAAGAGAAAAAAAAGTTAAATGCAATAATAATAATAATGGTAGTAGTAGTAGTAGTAGTAGTAGTAGTAGTGCTAGCACTTCCCCCAAGACTGGGTGGGATGGGGATCACCAACCCTGAGAAGCTGGCAGATAAGGAGAACCAAAACTCCATCAGCCTTACCAGGTCACTCATCAACAGGATCATCGCTCAGGAGGCAGAGGGAGAGATAGACCAAACAGAAATAAGAGATATTAAAAGAAAAATCTCAGAAGAAAGGCAACAGGCCCAAAAAGACGAGCTGGACCGTCTTACACACCACCTGTCCACAGAAATGGGTAGAAAAATACACACAGCACAGGAGGCAGGCGCGTCTAACTGGCTAACGTCATTACCAATCAGAGCAAAGGGCTTCAGCCTCAACAAACAAGAATTTGTCGACGCCATTGCTCTGAGATATGGCTGGCCGATTGAGGGACTGCCTGATCTCTGTGCATGTGGATCACCAAATGATGTCACCCACACCATGACATGTAAAAAAGGAGGCTTCGTCTGTATTCGACACGATGAAGTGAGGGATCTGACAGCCAGCATGCTCGGGGAGGTATGCCAAGACGTCACTACCGAGCCGGCACTGCTTCCCTGGACGGCGAACACCTTCGGTACAGGACAGCCAATACCTCACAGGAGGCACGGGTTGATGGGTGCCCGCGGATTCTGGGTGCGCGGACAGCGGGCGTTCATGGACATCCGCATATTCGACCCGATGGCTGCCTGTCACCGTGAGCTGCCCCTGCAAGCCGCCCACCACAGGAACGAGCAAGAGAAGACAAGGGCATACGGTGAAAGAATCCAACATGTGGATCAGGGCAGCTTCACCCCCCTCGTCTTCACCACATCCGGCGGGATGGGTCCCAGGGCCCAATGCTTCTACGCACGCCTCGCGGAACTAATCTCAGAAAAGAAGCATCAGCCAAGGAGTCACGTTGTCGCCTGGATGAGGTGTCGCCTCTCGTTCTCCCTGCTCAGGTCGGCCATCCTATGTCTCAGGGGCACCAGACACTCTTGCCCAAAATCCACCAACATCTCCAATATGGACTACGAAGCCACAGTGGTGGAGAGTGACATTAGGGTGGGTCGAGAGTGACTTGAGTAGGGAAGGAAAGGGGGATCTAGACGTAATAGATGATAGGCGATTTAGTGTCAGGTAGTATTAGTAATATGGTTGGATGCCACAGTCATTAGCGAACAGAGTTGAGGCTAATGACCTCCAAGCTATGGAGCCCTCCATGATTATGTGTCGGGAAAATAAACATGGGTGGAGGTATCATTTATGTAGTAGGAAAAAAAAAAGTAGTAGTAGTAGTAGTAGTAAAAAATGTAGTAGTAGTAGTAGTAGTAGTAGTAGTAGTAGTAGTAGTATAAGTAGTAGTAGTATTAGTAGTAGTAGTAGTAGCAAACAGAGTTAAAGCAATGACCTCTGTTATGGAGCCCTCCATGATTATGTGTCGGGAAAATAAACATGGGTGGAGGTATCATTTATGTAGTAGAAAAAAAAGTAGTAGTAGTAGTAGTAGTAGTAGTAGTAGTAGTAGTAGTAGTAGTAGTAGTAGTAGTAGTAAAAAATGTAGTAGTAGTAGTAGTAGTAGTAGTAGTAGTAGTAGTAGTAGTAGTAGTAGTAGTAGTAGTAGTAGTAGTAGTAGTAGTAGTAGTAGTAGAACTAGTACTACCATTAGTAGCAGTAGTAGTAGTAGTAGTAGTAGTAGTAGTAGTAGTAGTAGTAGTAGTAGTGGCAGCAGTAGTAGTAGTAGTAGTAGTAGTAGTAGTAGTAGTAGTAGTAGTAGTAGTAGTAGTAGTAGTAGTAGTAGTAGTAGTAGTAGTAGTAGTAGTAGTAGTAGTAGTAGTAGTAGTAGTAGTAGTAGTAGTAGTAGTAGTAGTGGCAGCAGTAGTAGTAGTAGTAGTAGTAGTAGTAGTAGTAGTGGCAGCAGCAGTAGTAGTAGTAGTAGTAGTAGTAGTATGAGGACAGTTCCTGATGTTGTTCGTTACTAAAACCTCTGAAGATGCTATCAGAAACACCTTCATACCGGCGATAGCAAATGGGAGGTGTCCCAGTGACCAGGAGAGAAGATTGCTGGAGTTGTCGCTAAGAATGGGTGGGCTCGGCATCACCAACCTGCAAAATCTGGCTGAGTCTGAATTGGAACTCAATCCGAATCACAGCCTCCTTGACCGGATATATTACCAATCAAATGAAAGGGAGAATACAACCTCAAGATATTAGGTCACTAAGGAATGAAATCTCCATAAACAGAGAAGAAAACAGAGAGACACTCTGAGTGACCTAATGAGAAAACCCCAGAAGACACAAGGAGGACAGATATTGCACAGGAAGTGGGCGCTTCAAACTGGCTAACCACACTACCTATCAGGGCAAAAGGCTTCAACTTAAACAAAAAGAATTTACTGATGCCCTTGCCCTCAGGTATGGCTGGCCAGTGGATGGGCTCCCAAACATGTGTAACTGTGGCTCACCCTTCAACCAAAATCATGCCATGACATGCAAGAGAGGAGGTTTCCTTCATGAGACATGATGAAGTAAGAGACGTAACAGCTCAGATGCTGAAAGAAGTCTGCCACGACGTGACTGTGGAACCCATGCTGCTCCCTCTGCAAGGCGAACACCTGCCAGACGCACCGCTAATGTTTCTGAACGAAGCACGAGTGGATGTTAGCGCCAGAGGGTTTTGGACTCGTGGACAAAGGGCATATTTTGACATAAGGATCTTTGATCCCATGGCCCATTGCCACAGAGACCTGACCCTTGATGCAGCCCACAGAAGAAACGAACAAGAGAAGAACAGAGCATATGATGAAAGAATACAGAATGTGGACCAGGGCTCCTTCACCCCGGTAGTATTCACGACGGCAGGAGGGATGGGACCAAGGGCGCAGAGCTTCTACGCAAGACTCGCCGAAGCACTGGCGGATAAGAAACAACAGCCAAGAAGCAGTGTGGTCGCCTGGATGAGATGCAGGCTGTCCTTCCTCCTGAGGTCAGCCTTGGTCTGCCTGAGAGGAACCAGGTCACCTGAACCCAAAACAACCAGAATTGCTTACATGGACTTTGATGAGACGGTGGTTTATAGTCGTATCAAACACAAGCTCTGTTAGCTTAAAAATAAAATGTTAAGTAAAGTTTGTAAGATTAAATAAAGATGGTTGTCGGTCACAGTCATTGGTGGGGCCAATGAATTTCTTTATGAAAGTATATGAGAGAATATACCGCTCACAAAGCAACTCTAATAGATGGAGGCACGTAGTATTAGTAGTATAAAAAAAAAGTATTAGTAGTAGTAGTAATAACAGAAGTAGTAGCAATAGTAGTACCAGTAGTAGTAGTAGTAGTAGTAGTAGTAGTAATGGTAGTAGTAGTAGTAGTAGTAGTAGTAGTAGTAGTGGCAGCAGTAGTACCTTCTGTTATCGGTCCCAGCATGTCCTCGACACACCCGCAGATGTGAGGATGCGATTCCAAGGCGAGACCGAGGTGGTCGAGAACAGCCTGTACGAGACCGTGGAGAACATTCGCGGGACCGAGGTGGTCGAGAACAGCCTGTACGAGACCTTGGACAACACCCGCAGGACCGAGGTGGTCGAGAACAGCCTGTACGAGACCTTGGAGAACATTCGCTGGTCCGAGGTGGTCGAGAACAGCCTGTACGAGACCTTGGACAACACCCGCAGGACCGAGGTGGTCGAGAACAGCCTGTACGAGCCCTTGGACAACACCTGCAGGACCGAGGTGGTCGAGAACAGCCTGTACGAGCCCTTGGACAACACCTGCAGGACCGAGGTGGTCGAGAACAGCCTGTACGAGCCCTTGACAACACCCGCAGGACCGAGGTGGTCGAGAACAGCCTGTACGACCTTGGACAACACCTGCAGGACCGAGGTGGTCGAGAACAGCCTGTACGAGCCCTTGGACAACACCTGCAGGACCGAGGTGGTCGAGAACAGCCTGTACGAGCCCTTGGACAACACCTGCAGGACTGAGGTGGTCGAGAACAGCCTGTACGAGACCGTGGACAACACCCGCAGGACCGAGGTGGTCGAGAACAGCCTGTACGAGCCCTTGGACAACACCCGCAGGACCGAGGTGGTCGAGAACAGCCTGTACGAGACCGTGGACAACACCCGCAGGACCGAGGTGGTCGAGAACAGCCTGTACGAGCCCTTGGACAACACCCGCAGGACCGAGGTGGTCGAGAACAGCCTGTACGAGCCCTTGGACAACACCCGCAGGACCGAGGTGGTCGAGAACAGCCTGTACGAGCCCTTTGAAAACGTGAGGAAGCCGCGGTGAGGAAGAAGGAAATGGAAGAGGAGGAGGAAGATGAGGAGCAGGCGTGAAAACATGGGAGGGCAGGCAACAAAAAGCCTGCTGGTTCATCACGAGGCTGCCTGCTTTAGCGACATGTGAATCAGCTCGTCAGCCAATTGAGAGACCTGCGCCACAGACTGAAGCACTTTTGTACGCACGCGGGCACTTCTGAGCTCGCCCCTGACGCAGCAAAGTGACGACCAGTGCGATCTTGGAAGGAAATTATCGCTTTCGAGCAAACAACTTCTGCTGGAAAGCTGTTCCAGTGGCGGACGGGTCTTCGAAAAATAACTCCTGCCGATATCTGTGGGGTGGGCGTGGCGACGCACCCCCAGCGCATGCCCCCATTGATTGGCAGATTGCTGCATCGTTTGAAGGAAGGAAGGAAGGAAGGGAAGAGAGAAAGAAGAAGAAGAAGAAGAAGAAGAAGAAGAAGAAGAAGAAGAAGAAGAAGAAGAAGAAGAAGAAGAAGAAGAAGAAGAAGAAGAAGAAGAAGAAGAAGAAGAAGAAGAAGAAGAAGAAGAAGAAGAAGAAGAAGAAGAAGAAGAAGAAGAAGAAGAAGAAGAAGAAGAAGAAGAAGAAGAAGAAAACGGAGAAGATGAAGAAGTATACGAAGAAGGGGAGGGGGCGAGGAGGAGGAGAAGGGGGAGATTTATAACGACGTTGCTTGCCTTGCTGGTTCAAAACGTTAGGCGGGGACTGGAGGGGACACGAAACAGTTTAACACGTGTGTACGCGGCCATGGAGACGTGGAGGGGCTGACGCGTGCTGAGAATGATGGCGAGAAGGGAAGATAATAATAATAATAAGAAGAAGAAGAAAGACCAAGTAGCCACGGTTAGTACAGCCAGTGGGTTTAAATCCATGACGGGTGTATTAAATAAAGGAAGATGAGGGTTTGGTCGGCATAATAACAGCCAATGATATAGTTTATATAATAGCCTGTATGACATATGTATTATATGTGAATATTCTTGATGTGAATATATGAGTATGATGCCCTATGACAGGATGTGACTATGTGACATGAATATGTATATGGTATGATTAATTAATTAAGAACATAATATGAATATGACGTGATTTTTAAATATGCCATGAATATATGATGTGGATATGGATACGAATAATATATATAACTATGAATATAAACATGTAAATATGGATATGAAGATAGATGGAAAGATATGAATAAATTATATGAATAAGAATAAGATTGGGTGATATGATGAGTAAGGAATGAATGTGAATACCACCCTATGACTGGGGTGTGGGATATGACATGACATGAACACGATGAAAAACATATTACATGATGTGACTATGAATGTGTTATGCTGTGTGAAGATGAATTTGAATATGATGGGACAAATATGATATCTATCTATATGTATTACATGATATGACGCCAATATTGCAACAGCCTTCAAGAGAAAACGGCAAAGGACTATTTCCCGTGTTTCTTTACCTCTCTCTCAGCCACTTGACTTGTAAATCACACTTGAATGATATAAAATGAAAGCTTCCAGACTTATAGACGTGGTCTGTGGTGTCAAGAGATATTTTGGATACTGACTCAACCATATTTATTTTCCATCAGTGATTCTTACTGTTGAAGAGTAGAGTATCCTGACACCTCTCCTCTTGAAACTGACCTCTTTGGCCACCTCTTAACTCTTTTAATAGGATCAGTAATTGGCGGGCTTTTTTTTCATTATTGTTTTCTTTTTTTGCCCTTGAGTTGTTTCCTTTACTGTTGAAAAAAAAAAGGGGCAGGGCACTGATAACAAAGGTCGGTTTTGTAAGACTTTTTCGGTTCTCGCATCAGCAGGGCACTGATAACAAAGGTCGGTTTTATAAGACTTTCGGTTCTCACATCAGCAGGGCACTGATAACAAAGGTCGGTTTTATAAGACTTTCGGTTCTCACATCAGCAGGGCACTGATAACAAAAGTTGGTTTGTAAGACTTTTCGGTTCTCACATCAGCAGGGCACTGATAACAAAGGTCGGTTTTATAAGACTTTTCGGTTCTCACATCAGCAGGGCACTGGTAACAGCTGAGTAGGTAGGAACCGAACGGGCGCAAGCCACTCTCGGTGAGGTATATATGGGAGGTGAGAAGGGAGCTGAAGCCCTCCAAAGACCCTTCCCATGTCCTCACTAACCGTTTCCCTATTGTCTCACCAGCACCAGAGAGTAGTTCAGCATGCTCTCTAAAGACAAATCCTCTCTTTATCAACACCACACTACATTCACACAACATATAAATCTTTTCCCAAAAATCAAATTTTAAAATGGCGCACCTTCATCAAGACTCGGAGTCCCAGCCTGGGGACCAAATTCCCCAGGAGGACTCCTTCTGGCTGCCGACCTGAGAGGTGTCTTGATAACCTCGAACCTCTTTCTTCTCAATTTCTGCAACATTCGCGGTCTTCGCTCTAATTTTCATTCTGTGGAACATCATCTCTCCTCCTCTAAACCTCACCTTCTCTTCTTATCTGAAATACAAGTTTCTGAGGCTACTGACAGCAATCTCTACCTGTTCCCTCCTACTATCTCTATCCTAAATTTCAATCCAAAGCTGAATGTTGCGCCTACGTCGCAACGACATCACTTGCTCTCATGCTCAAAACTTTGATTCTTCTGAATTTTCCACCATCTGGCTAAGGCCTAAGTTTCATTCTATTACTAAATACACTTGTGCTATTTACCTCTCACCCCTACTATGTACAATTCTTTGACTATTTGAATTCTAAAGTGGAGCACATCTTGACCCACTCTCCTTCGCTGAAACCTCCATCCTAGGAGATTTCAATGTTCACCACCAGCTTTGGCTTTCATCCTCTTTCACTCACCATCCTGGTGAACAAGCCCACAACTTTGCTATCCTCAACGACCTAGAGCAGTTGGTCCAGCACCCTACACGTATTCCTGACCGTCTTGGAGATCGGCCCAACATTCTAGACCTCTTCCTTACCTCAAACCCTTCTGCTTATTCTGTCAAACTGTTCTCCGTTGGGCTCCTCCGATCACAATCTTATTTCTGCATCCTGTCCCATCGCTCCTGTACACCCTCTAGACCCACCGAAGAGGCGATGCTTCTGGCATTTTGCTTCAGCTCGGTGGGACGACCTGAGGATGTACTTTTCCGATTTCCCGTGGAATGACTATTGCTTCCAGGATAGAGACCAATCTGTGTGTGCTCAGCGCATCACAGAGGTGATTGTCTTTGGAATAGAGGCATACATTTCTTGTTCTTTCTCTACTCCTCATGCTAAAAAGCCTTGGTTTAATCACTCTTGTTCTCGTGCTGTCAGTGATAGAGAGGCAGCTCACAAAAGGTACCAGAGCCTTCAAACTAATGCTAATTATGAACTTTACATTTCTGCCCGAAATCGTGCCAAATCTATTCTCCGACTAACCAAAAATTCTTTCATTAATAGAAAATGTCAAAACCTTGCTTTCTAACTCTTCCCGTGACTTCTGGCATCTAGCCAAAAACATCTCCTCCAACTTCACTTCTTTCATCTTTCCTCCACTCTCAATCCTGACGGCAACACTGCTGTCTCATCTATCTCTAAGGCTGAACTCTTCTCTCAAACTTTTTCTAAAACTCCACTCTGGACGATTCTGGGCATATTCTCCTACTCATCCCCCTCTGACTCCTTTATGCCAGTTATAAAGATTCTTCAAAATGATGTTTTCTATGCCCTCTGGCCTCAATCCTCAGAAGGCTTATGGACCTGATGGAGTCCCTCCTATTGTCCTTAAAAACTGTTCCTCCGTGCTGTCAACCTGCCTGGTCAAACTCTTTCGCCTCTGCCTGTCAACATCTACCTTTCCTTCTTGCTGGAAGTATGCCTTCATACAGCCTGTGCCTAAGAAGGGTGACCGCTCCAATCCCTCAAACTACCGTCCTATAGCTTTACTTTCTTGTTCATCTAAAGCTTTTGAATCAATCCTCAACCGGAAGATTCAAAAGCACCTTTCCACTTCTGACCTTCTATCTGATCGCCAGTATGGGTTTCGCAAGAGGCGTTCTACTGGTGATCTCCTTTCCTTCTTAACTGACTCTTGGTCATCCTCTCTAGCCGTTTCGGTGAAACTTTTGCTATTGCGCTGGACATATCAAAAGCTTTTGATAGGGTCTGGCACAAATCTGCTTTCTAAACTACCCTCCTACGGTTTTTATCCTTCTCTCTGTACCTTTATCTCCAGGTTCCTTTCTGACCGTTCTATTTCTGCCGTGGTAGACGGTCACTGTTCTTCCCCTAAATATATTAACAGTGGTGTCCCACAGGGTTCTGTCCTATCTCCCACTCTTTTTCTATTGTTCATTGATGATCTTCTTTCCAAAACGAACTGTCCTATCCATTCCTACGCCGATGATTCCACTCTGCATTACTCAACTTCTTTTAATAGAAGACCCACCCTACAGAAACTTAACGACTCAAGGCTGGAGGCTGCAGAACGCTTAGCCTCAGACCTTACTATTATTTCCGATTGGGGCAAGAAGAACCTGGTGTCCTTCAACGTCTCAAAAACACAGTTTCTCCACCTATCCACTCGACACAATCTTCCAAACAACTATCCCCTATTCTTTGACAACACCCAGCTATCACCTTCCTCAACACTAAACATCCTCGGTCTATCCTAACTCAAAATCTCAACTGGAAACTTCATATCTCATCTCTTACTAAATCAGCTTCCACGAAGCTGGGCGTTTTGTACCGTCTCCGCCAGTTCTTCTCCCCTGCACAGTTGCTGTCCATATACAGGGGCCTTGTCCGCCCTCGTATGGAGTATGCATCTCATGTGTGGGGGGGCTCCACTCACACAGCTCTTCTGGACAGAGTGGAGGCTAAGGCTCTTCGTCTCATCAGCTCTCCTCCTCATACTGATAGTCTTCTACCTCTTAAATTCCGCCGCAATGTTGCCTCTCTTTCTATCTTCTTTCGATATTTCCACGCTGACTGCTCTTCTGAACTTGCTATCTGCATGCCTCCCCTCCCAAGTGGCCCCTCTGCACTGACTTTCTATTCATGCTCATCCCTATACTGTCCAAATCCTTATGCAAGAGTTAACCAGCATCTTCACTCTTTCATCCCTCACGCTGGTAAACTCTGGAACAATCTTCCTTCATCTGTATTTCCTCCTGCCTACGACTTGAACTCTTTCAAGAGGAGGGTATCAGGACACCTCTCCTCCTGTATTTGATCTTCCTTTCGGCCACCTCTTTGGATTCTTTTTAGGAGCAGCGAGTAGCGGGCTATTTTTTTATTATTGTTTTCTTTTTTTTTTTGCCCTTGAGCTGCCTCCTTTGTTGTAAAAATAAAAAAAACATAGGTTGGTTCTATAAGATTTTTTTCGGTTCTCACATCAGCAGGGCAATTGATAACAATGGTTGATTTATAAGACCTTTCGGTTTTCACATCAGCTATTTCTAAAGGTCAAAGAGGGATCAGACGGGTTCTAATGAGCGTTTTGGGGTTCATAGTACAGAGGAAGGTCAAACTGCCACCAGGCTCATAAACTACCCTGGAAAAGCCCAAAACTCCCACAAAAGGCTTGTCAAATATGTGTAGCCTCCTCCTCCTCCTTCTCCTCTGTCTCCTCCTCCTCCTCCTCCTCTGTCTCCTCCTCCTCCTCCTCCTCTGTCTCCTCCTCCTCCTCTGTCTCCTCCTCCTCCTCCTCCATTTTCTGATTATCTCTTTGTTTTCCTCTCTCTCTCTCTCTCTCTGACCGCCGTAGGGAGAGGTAGTGGTCGCTCCGCCGATAGCCAGCTGCGGGACATGTGCTCCAAATCCCTCAAACCTCACTACTCAGGGATAACACACTAGAGCAACGCGACTACATACGTGTCAGTGTTTAATAAAGACGCATACTGCAATACCATCATCTCTAATACCATCATCAGCAAGCAACATGGATTCGTCTACCTCTGCACTGAGACAACACGTGTGGAAAACAGAATGAACCTTCCATGGCAAATCCTACCACAGAATACCTTCACAACCTCACCAAAGTGCAACTGCAGAAACACTGCCGCAATATAGGACTAACAAATGTGTGGGCCAACAAAGATCAGCTCGTGGAAATGATAATGGCAAACCACAGCGACGGAGCTCCTTCACCGTGCAGCACATCGACAACCAACAAACGCTGTAGTGTTAACAATCATTCTGTGAACGCGGAAGTCCAGCATCTCTCAACAGCGAGAAAGTGATGAAAGTAGAACGCTGTGCACCCCGTAGTGAACCCCATCTTGCAGCATCTCAGAGCAGTGATCGTGACAAAAGTCCTGCATCTCTCAACAGCGAAAGTGAAAGTGAACGTGCTGGGTACCCCAGTAGTGAATCCATCTGTGTGCAGCATCTCAGAGCAGTGATCGTGACAAAGTCCTGCATCTCTCAACAGCGAAAGTGAAAGTGAACGTGCTGGGTACCCCAGTAGTGAATCCATCTGTGCAGCATCTCAGAGCAGTGATCGTGACAAAGTCCTGCATCTCTCAACAGCGAAAGTGAAAGTGAACGTGCTGGGTACCACCCAGTAGTGAACCCAATCTGTCTGCAGCATCTCAGGGCAGTGATGATCGTGACAAAAAGTCCTGCATCTCTCAACAGCAGAAAGTGAAAGTGTAGCATCTCAGGGCAGTGATCGTGTACAATGTTCTCCAATAACGGCAGGTAACTCAAACTCAAGTAATGACCTCTCAAGAACCTACAGAATCACAAGAAACTGGAGTGAAATACATAAACTGTACAGGAATGCTTCTAAAGTATGAACAACGAAATCGAAGTGGTAATGGTGGTGGTGAGGTGGTGATTGGAAGACGGCCACCTGTGAGAAGTCTTTATGGAATGCCAAATAAGCCAGAAAACGTGATAGGCAGGAACCCAAATCATGAACGGAAGGAAATAAATAAGGGCCGTGATGTTTGATTTTCGGGCGGGGTGTTAGTAGCGATGATGGTGTTGATAATGGAAAGGATGGTGGAAGTTGGGAGTTGAAGTTGGAGAATTCAGTAAAGGATTGTGTGCTGGTAATGTTGGTGGTGGTGGTGGTGGTGATGATGGTGTTGATGGTGGTGGTGTTGATAGTGGAAAGGATGATGGAAGTTGGGAGTTGAAGTTGGAGAATTCGGTAAAGGTTGTGCTGGTGATGTTGTTGGTGATGATGGTGGTGGTGGTGGTGATGGTGGTGATGATAAAGAGGCGCTAATGGACATACTGTATCACCACTGACGTGTAAGATACGAAAACAAACAAAGGAGGAGGAGGAAGAAGAAGAGGAGGAGGAGGAGGAGGAGGAGGAGGAGGAGGAGGAGGAAGGTGATGACGATATGAAAAACAAGGAAATATGAACATAGATAAAACATGAATATAGATAAAAGAAAAAGAAAGTAGAAAAAGTGTAGGATATTTAAAAGCCATAAGAAGAAGCTGTTGGAAGAGACACAGAAAGAGAAGGACGAAAAGAAGAAGAAAAAGAGAAGAAGAAGAAGAAGAAGAAGAAGAAGAAGAAGAAAAGAAAAAAGAAAAAGAAAAAAAGAAAAAGAAGAAGAAAAAAGTAGAAGAGATAAAGAGAAAAAGAAGAAAAAGAGAAAAAGAAGAAGAAAAAGAAAAATAGAAGACAAAAATAAAGAAAAAGAAAAAGAAAAAAAAAAGAAAATGAAGGAAAATAAGAAAAAGAAAAGGAAGAAGAAAAGGAAAAAGAAAAGGAAAAAGAAAAAGAAAACAGAAGAAGCAAAACAAGAAGAAGAAGAAGAAGAAGAAGAAGAAGAAGAAGCAGAAAAAGAAGAAAAAGAAGAAGACGAACATAAAGACGAACAAAAAAATGAAGACAACGACGACGAAGAAGAAAACAACAAAGATTAAAACCAGAAGAAGAAGAAGGACCGAACAAAAAAAGAAAAAAAAAACGAAGACGAACGCAAAGACGAACAAGAAGAACTGGAACACAAGAAGAAGCGGGCGAGCAGGGCGGCAGTGAGGGAGAGGCGGGAGTAGACTGCATTATAATCACGGTCGCGGCGCTCCGGCAGATGTCACCCAAACTAATCAGAGTTAATGGCCTCGAGAAGCACGGCGCTAATGTTCCGCGGCTCTGCTTATGGTGGCTGCTAACGGCATAACAACGATTTATAGGCCATGAGAGGGACAGCAGAGGACGGTGCAGGTGGATAGTAAGTTAAGGGTGGATAGTATTAGCTAGGAGATGAAAAAACAGGAGTAATAAGAAGCTACATAAGAAACAAGGGGAATAAGAAGCAGAGTGTATCAGGACACCTCTCCACCCGAAATTGACCTCTCTTTTGGCTACTCTTTACTTTTGTGGGAGCGGCGAGCAGCGGGCTTTTTTTTTGTACTCTTTTTGTTGCCCTTGAGCCGTATCCTTTGATGTAAAAAAAAATAGCATTGAGACATAGTTGTGGGTATATTCATGAGTATTTTGATAGCCCGATGATAGTTTGGCAAGGCTTCCGTACCATAAGAAAAGGATTAATTCCCATTGTTCCCATTCCCATTTGTTTTGAGAGGGAACAATGTGATTTCTATAGAGAGAATGCTGGTATTGTTAAGTGATTGATGGAGGTAGTGTTAAGATAGGCGGCATAGAGAGTGACTGGATAGGTGAAAAGAGTTGAGTATGTGGTTAGGAGTGATTATAGTGGATAGGCTGTGTGGATATAGGAAATAAAGGTGGATGACTGAATGCCTGTTGACTGCTTAGAAGATATAACTAAAGGTGAAGAGAGTGGATGGGATGTGTGATTGATAGCTTGTATGGGAGTTGAAAGTCGAGTGCTTGAGGATCTGAAGGAAGAGAAGAAGACCCAGAACGAGATGGAAGGACTGTATTGTGGCGGACGGCAGGGAGAAGAACTTGGACCTTGAAGTGGCGGAGGACAGGGTTAGATGGAGGAGACTCATCAAGAACAGCGACCCAGTATAGAAACGGGATAATAATGCTGCGGAAGAAGAAGAAGAAGAAGAAGAAGAAGAAGAAGAAGAAGAAGAAGAAGAAGAAGAAGGTGATGTTGAGTGGTTAGAAGCATAGCCTGGAATTTTGGATTTGATAGCTGGATGGATGAAAGTAGAAAGGTAGTTGGTGGTTGAGTAACGTGTGGACATGAAGTTGAAGATGATGGATGTTAAGGAGCAAAGAGTAGCGGGCTTTTCTTCCATATTTGTTTCCTTTTTTTTACGCCCTTGAACTGATTCCTTTGCTGTAAAAAAAAGTAGTTATGTTTGAAGTGTGGATGACTTAGAGTGGACAAATGAAGTGGATAAAGCAGGGTATGGATAACACGTAGATGGGAGAGGAGAGGTAGAGGGTAGATTAGAAGATAGATTATTGAAAACGGGGGGATGGTGATGAAGTGGTATGTTACATGGGTGGATTGAGGATAACGAGCTGGTGGATATGTGTGTATGGTTTGTGGTTGAGAGAGAGAGAGAGAGAGAGAGACCCAACAAAGGCAATACTGTGGTGTGGTGCGTGAAAATGCCTTCAGCCTCAGCCACCTTCATCCATTCAGTCCTCCTCCTCCTCCTCCTCCTCCTTCATCCAGCCTCCGCGCCCTCTCATAACCCTCGAGAGACACTAACATCATCTTTTACCAACGTCTATATTTTTCGTCCTCAGTTCTACTTTTTCCTCTCTCTCTCTCTCTCTCTCTCTCTCTCTCTCTCTCTCTCTCTCTCTCTCTCTCTCTCTCTCTCTCTCTCTCTCTCTCTCTCTCTCTCTCTCTCTCTCTCTCTCTCTCTCTCTCTCACACAAAACAATAGCACTCTAAGGTTTTACTTCTCTTAGATTTTCCTGTTCGCGGCGCCAGACAGGAGTTCCCGCTCCAACACTGACCCCCTCAACAGTCTTTTCTCTTTTTCGTTTTTATCCACTTTTTTCCGACACTTTCAAACGCTCTTAAGGTATACGTGAAAGCGATGCCAGTGTGCGTTGCGAAGTAAGATTCTCTAGTTTTTTTTATTTTTTATGCAGCGGTGATTTTTATTTTATTTATTTTTTATACTTCTCGATTCGCGTTAAAGCATGTAAGGAGAAGTATTGGTTCCTTGTTTCTCTTTTTTTTCTTGTTTTATTTTTCTCTTTTCCGTCTCCTCAAAGCCATGAAGGATAGTATGATTCTGCGTACAAATACCTTTATGTAACGTTGCCTTTCTTCGAATTCATAAAGTATAAAAGAAAATGTTATTGGCTCCGACTTTTTAAAAAAAATTTCGTATATTTTTCGTTTTTACATCATAGCACTGAGGTATACAGCTTAAGTGTGCGTTCAGGAATGTTTATCATATATCACTCTCGTCTTAAACTACGCAAAAGTGTATCGGATTTTTTTTTAGTTCTTTTTTGTGTGTTTTTCGTTTTCTTTCCATGCCATCAAAGCTCTAAAACCTACTGGGAACTGTGTGTACAAAGACTTTTATCTAACCTTTCTTTTTCCCTCAAATTTAATCAAAGTAAAAAAAAATATATTCCTCTTTTTCTTTCTCTGATTTTTTTTCATTTTTCTTCTCCGGCATCAAAACGTTAAAGCGTACTGCGAACTGTGCGTACAAAGACTTATCCAACGTTTCTTTCTTCCTCAAATTTCATAGAAGTAAAAAAAATAACTTAAAACTATCCTCATTTTTCTTCTCTTCCTCCATTTTATTCATTTCTATCTCCCGGCATCAAACCTCTTCAGCTGGTCGCACCCTTTGCCTGCCTGCCGAGAACTTGAGCTAATAATGCCAAGATCCTCCTCAAAATTCACTAAGATATGTAAGGAAAAATAGGCAAACGCTCTTTCCTTCTTTCTTTCTTTGCTTCCCTTTCTCTCTCTCATTCGTCTTCTTCCTCGTCTCGAATTTCTTTCCGCCCCGCATCAAAGCCTGCACCTGAAATTCTCCCGACAAGACTCTCCCCAGAGCAGAAGGAAGCGACAGAGGCGGCAGGATATAATACAGGCCAACACAGCCCCGACACAACAAGTTTATCGCGGACCATTTAATCAAAAGTTGACCCAAGCTACTCACGATTTTTTGTCCCCCTCTCAAAGCGTCTGTCCCCTTAATGCTCTTAGAAGCTGTTCGTTCCCGGCACAGAGAGAGAGAGGGGGGGAGGGGGGCTGCGAGAGAGAGAGAGAGAGAGAGAGAGAGAGAGAGAGAGAGAGAGAGAGAGAGAGAGAGAGAGAGAGAGAGAGAGAGAGAGAGAGAGAGTAAAAAGCATGATAGACTTGATGCTAAGTACACCCACACGCTAAATTGACCACAGCACACACTCTCTCTCTCTCTCTCTCTCTCTCTCTCTCTCTCTCTCTCTCTCTCTCTCTCTCTCTCTCTCTCTCTCTCTCTGTGTGTTGTGTGTGTGTGTGTGTGTGTGTGTGTGTGTGTGTGTGTTTGTGTGTGTGTTAAAGAGAAAAAAAGCACTACTCTATCACGTCCACACACACACACATGATCCCTTAACCCCCCCATACACATCTTCCTCCACCATTCCCCGTCCTTCCCTCCTCCTCCCTCCCACGCTCATACCCCCATCTCACACACACATCATTACACCTTTTTCCGCCCCAGGCCTCGCGGCGCGGACTATCGCTCGTGGCTTAATCAGAAACACCGCCCAGCGAGTGACTTTTGTGCCGCGACGGATGGAAAGTATACAGCGAACAGGTAGCGTCATGGTGAACCCGCTCAGGTGTTACGGGTGCTGCGAGAGAGAGAGAGAGAGAGAGAGAAGAGAAGAGAAGAGAAGAGAAGAGAAGAGAAGGAAAGGAAATAAAGAAAAATATAGGAAAGGAAATGGGAGGAAAGAGAAGAAAAGAAAAGGGAAGGGAAGGGAAGGGAAGGAAAGGGAACGAAAGGAAAGGAAGAGAAGTGAAGAGAAGGGAGGAGTTGAAGTTAATAAGTCTTTAATGTAATATCTAGTACTCTGAATACGATATGATGATGAGCACTAAGAACTCATTGACAAAAACATAGAGATAGACGGTAAAGCTATACATCCGCTGGTCGCTTGTCGCTTGTCATAATTACGCTGAGGCTGTAATGCTAATAGGTTTTTTTTTAATATAATATCTGCTATTCATTACGATATGATGAAGAGGAGTAAGAACATAGAGATCATAGGACGGGATAGATATAAGGTAATGCCGGGTAATGCTCTTTTGTCATGATAACGTTGTGGGAGTATTGATGATAAGGTTTTTTGAGGTTATTTATCGTCCCATTCATGTATAGGATTAAGAGTAAAAGGAAAAATATACAGGAGGGTAATCTGTTTTTTTTTTTTTTCCCACGGCGGTGAGCTCTATAGGGATTATTCTGTTGAGGGAATAAAAATAATAGTAGTTTTGAAGTTTATTTATGTTCCTATCCATGTTTTGTATTGGACGAGCTCATTGAAACACACAGCTGAGGTGTCTATTCTTCTCCCTTTCCTCCTCCATCTCCATTCCCTTCCTCCTGCTCCTCCAAGTCCACCTCCCCCTCCTCCCTCAAGCCCTCTTTCTCCCTCTCCTGCTACTCTTCTCAAAACCTATTCGAGAGGTGCAAAGTTATATTCTTCTGATGTCATAATGCTGTATAGATATTATTATGTTGGTGGAGCAATAGTAGTCTTGAAAGTGATTAATGTTTATATTCATGTTTGACGTAATTACTTTAACTTTCACAACAGGAACATACAATTACAGTCTTTTGACCTCGCAATGCTTCGTGGGTATTATTATATTGAGGGAGTATATGCAGTAGTTATTTTGAAAGTGGTTGATATTCGTATTGAAATTGGACGCACTTACTTAAACTTATACAAAAAGGAGACAAAATTATAGTCTTCTGATCCTGCAATACTTTAATACTTTGCAGCGATTATTAATTCTGCTGAGGAACTCACTGTAGTAATGGTTTTGAAATGAAATCACGTTCCTAACCAAATTTGACGCATTTAAACTTATACAAGAGAAGGATAATCTTATATTCTTCCTACGGTGGAAATCTTTATAGGGATTAATATACTGATGGAATAATAATAGTAATGGTTTTGAGGGTTATTGATTTTATCCTAGCAAAGGGAACAACTTGAGGGCATCAGACAAAGATAAAACAGAAAAATGCCCTCTAAGTCGCTCTTCCTCCAAAGCAATCAGGAGCTACCATTGAGGAGGTCAGATTCGGATGGATGGATGTTTCTGCTCATATCTGACGCACCATACACTGAACTATACATATATACTATACATTATATACTACGCACTGAACACATCCAACGCTAGGGTTATTTTATACTCTCTCCACGACGTAATTTTCCCTAAAGATTATTACTATGAGAAAATACTACTATTAAGGCTTGTGGAGGTTATGTTCCCGCTCGTACGATATTTCAACGAACGGAAAACATATCATTAGGGCGGGAGATGAAAGAGCGGCAACGTTATGCTCTCCCACAATGCTCGCTCGGTTTTTTTAATGTTTTTTTTTATGGTCCGAGAATAATACTATGCTTTTGTGGGCTCTGTGTATTATTTTACTCTCCATGTGATACTCTGGCGGTGGAGAATAAATGTGCACAGCTTTAAAGTAAATATACACACTCACCTGTTGTAATGATATACCTGGAGTTGATCTGCCATTAAAACGTAACGCCCCCGCTGTAGGTCGTCATTGGCGGCTGCTTCTCTTTGTCTGTGGAAAATAAATGAACACAGCTTTGAAGTTAATATATTCCTCACCTTCCGTCCTTGTACCTGGTGGTAATCTATAAGCGAAGGTAATACTTCTTTTATGCGTCGTCTATGGTGGCTTCTTCTCTATTCTATTCATCACTTCTCTTTGCCTGTGGAAAATAAATGAACACAGCTTTGAAGTTAATATATTTCTCACCTTCCGTCCTTGTACCTGGTGGTAATCTATAAGCGATGGTAATACTTCTTTTATGCGTCGTCTATGGTGGCTTCTCCTCTATTCTATTCATCACTTCTCTTTGCCTGTGGAAAATAAATGAACACAGCTTTGAAGTTAATATATTTCTCACCTTCCGTCCTTGTACCTGGTGGTAATCTATAAGCGAAGGTAATGTAATACTTATTTTATGCGTCGTTTATTGTGGCTTTTCCTCCACTCTATTCATCGCTTCTCTTTGCTCGTCTGCTCACAACCGAGAGAGCCCGGGTTCGATTCGTGGGCGGAGTGGAAAAATCTGGGCGGCTTTTCCGATACCCTACGCCCCTGTCCACCCAGCTGTGAATGGGTACCAGGTATTAATCGCGGGTTGTGTCCCGTCTCCTGGGATCTGTTTCCTTCTATAATTCCTTCCCCTCCTGTCTCTCTCCGGCATATGACCACAGATGTTGCGCCGACTAAACGAAACTTTCGAACTTTCTTTGCTCCTCTCTTTTCCTCGTTCACAGCTTTTAAGTTAATATTTTCCTCACTTTGCGTCGTGGTGCCTGGTGCTAATCTATGAGCAAAAGAAGTGTTGCCTGGTGGGTATTCCTCTTCATTCATCACCTCGTGGTTTTACCCGCGATGCTCGGAAGAAAAGAAAATACATTATAATAGTAAGAGGCTCGCTTGGATTAAATTTACTTAGACTAGGTATAATTTGTTTGTTTTGGCCACGTTTGAGCTGTTTTTTATTAAATATTGGTTTGTTTGGGCGTGACTTGATTTTGTTTGCTAAAGGCTTGGCTTGGGTAGTCAGATCAGATTTTGTTTTTATTTTCTTAGGTTAGGTAAGATTTAGGGTTAAATTGATTCACGATAATCAGTGCTAGTTTGATTTATTACACACAAGGTCTTCACACGATACACTGACAATGGGAAAAGTTACAGCGGGACAGAAGGGAAGGCAGTTTGAACATTTCATGATGCAGAGATGTTAGATTTGTCAGAACGTAATATTATTAATAATAATAGTAGTAATGATAATTATAATAATTATATATTAATTAGATAATAATATTTATAATAATGATAAAGCGTTTCAACTTATTTTTTGTACTCTATATTTAGGAAACATTTAATTCTTCATAATTATCGAGGCGAAAGAGGAAGGACTTTTTTTTTTCCGTTCGAGCCAGCTAAGATCACAGTGTTGTCAGATGAACAATATAAATAAACTGTTAGCCTTTGTGTTGTTGTTTTTACTCTGAAAGAAATAATAATAATACATGTTCTCACTAGAAAAAAAAAAGACATTTAAAAGAGACTGTAAAGGTGTTTGTTGCTGTGCTGACGTGTACACAGAAAGAAGCCTTTGTGTGCCATTCGATTACGCACCAAAGAGAGAAAATTATCCCTCGTGAACACACTGGAAAATATCACACATATAAAGTATCATCCATGAAATATATTCTCATCATCAGATAAGTATCACCCATAATAAAAAAGGCTTCACGCATTATAATGATATATTGCTCATTAGAAAGAAAGCATTGCTCGTTTTGAAAGAAGAACTGCTCATTATAAAAAGGTGCTTCGCTTTATATATAAAAAAAAAAAAGTATTATTCAAAACGCTCACACAAAGCACGGCACTCACCAAGGCGCCACTGATGCTCGGCTCACTTAACCCGGTAGCTGCGGGGATAATGAAAAAAAATCATCACTCACGCAAACCATTTCATAATATATATCAATGCATTTGGGGGGGTTATATCGTGGAAAAAATTTGGCCCGTCGCTGCTACACGGTAAAGCTACAAATTTGGCCCGTCGCTGCTACACGGTAAAGCTACAAATTTGTCCCGTCGCTGCTACACGGTAAAGCTACAAATTTGGCCCGTCGCTGCTACCGGGTTAAGCAGATAACGTTCCCTTTTCCAAGCTGGCCTCATCAATGACGCTGCCTGCTTAATGAGAAGAAGTCGTGTCTGTCTTAACGCGAAGTCTGTCAGATGCACCAAAAGAGGATATTCAAAAGCATCATAATCGAGTGACCTTGTTATTTGAATCGGTTAAGTTTAGCATGACTGGGGTACGATAGCAATACAGCCCCATCATATTCTACGGTAACAAGGTCATGGTTCTTTGATCAATAATCTTAACTGACGGTCATAATTCTCTAACGATTAATGGTAAGTGACGGTCATATTGAGAAAGCTCTGAGAGAAGGATAAACGAATCATGAACAGAAAGTGACATTATTGATGAATTACCAAAGTGAAGGAATGTAAGCGGGATTGGTGGTTTAACGTTATTATTTGATTTAATTTTATCCACTATCCTCGGGACTAATGTTTATATATAGTCGGCGTATTGAAAGCAAAAGGTCAGGTTGGTAGGGTAAACTGAGGTGATGTTGATATATAACTCAGTTGATGATTGAATGAGTTTAAAAATATGGTGCCCTCATCGTAATGTAGGATGGAAATGGGCGTTCAGAATTAGTTAGAAGTGTAAGAAAAAGAAGCGTAGAAGAAGAAAAGAGTAAGACGAAGAAGAGAGAGAAGAAGAGAGAAGTGTAAGAAAAAGAAGAAGTGTAGAAGAAGAAAAAGAAGTAAAACAAAGAAGAAAAAAAGAGAAAAGAAGGGAGAAGTGTAGAAGAAGAAAAGAGAAAGACGAAGAAGAAAAAAGAGAAAAATAAGAAAAAGAAGAAGTGTAGAGGAAGAAAAGAGTGAGACAAAAAAGAAAGAAGAGAAAGAAAATAAGAAAAAAGAAGAAGTGTCGAAGAAGAAAAGAGAAAGACGAAGAAGAAAGAAGAGAGAAAAATAAGAAAAAGAAGAAGTGTAGAGGAAGAAAAGAGTGAAACAAAGAAGAAAGAAGAGAAAGAGAATAAGAAAAAAGAAGAAGTGTCGAAGAAAAGAGTAAGACAAAGAAGAAAAAAGAGAAAAATAAGAAGAAGAAGTGTAGAGGAAGAAAAGAGTAAGACAAAGAAGAAAAAAGAGAAAAATAAGAAAAAAGAAGAAGTGTCGAAGAAGAAAAGAGAAAGACGAAGAAGAAAGAAAAGAACAGAAGAGAGGGAAGTATAAGAAAGAAGGACCAAAGTTTGAAGCAGAGTGATCTAAAAATTAGGTTCAATTAAGTTTGGAAGGCTGGGTAAAGGAAAGACCTAACAACATAATTCCTTCATTACCTTCCCCCGCCTTTGAAAACTCGTTGAAAAAAAAAAAAAAGGTAACTGCATTTTGTACATAGGTAATCATGATATTAAGTTGAATTATGCGCTTAATGAAGGGGGGAGGGAGGAACGATATAATTTCTTCATCACTGTCCCTCAAAATGCTTGAAACCTGACGATCGAAATTAGCGGGGAGCATCGAGGTAGAGGTAAGGAGAAATTGGGGGAATGGATCTATATATAAACTTCAGGTAACTTTAGGACGGCGATTGAGAGAAGATAACAACGCAATCTTTTATAACACTCAATCTTACCCATCACAAGCTCAAAGGCGAAAGAGACGGAGATGCGCACCGAGGCCACGTTCAGCTGTTGTGTATACCCCAAACTTACTGTTCTCTCAATCTACGTGGAAATAGGCAGTAAAAATTAACCTGGTAGCTGCAGGAACATGTTTCTTAAAGGTCCCTCTAAGCGAGAAAAATGAGAAAAAAATCATCACTCACGCAAACCATTTCAGAATATATATCAAAGCATTTGTGATCAGTTTATGCATCATCTATTTTTGGGGGTTTATATCATGGCAAAAATGTGGCCTGTCGCTGGTACACGGTAGAGCCACAAATTTGGCCCGTCGCTGCTACCGGGTTAAGGAAAGACAAGTTGAAAATGATGTAGGAAAGGGCTCATGAAATAAATGTCATGTATTTTAGGACATTGGCTTGGTGGTGGTCGGTGGGGGAAGGGAGGAAGGAGGAGGGACAATAACAATACAGTTTCTTCCTATATTCCCTCACGCCCGCAGCTGCCGCTCATATACAAGGCACATTAGCAGGCCGAGCGTTAATAAAGTACAAGTCTTTAAAGAGAAGGACAACTCCCACAGGAACACAGACACTCAATTTAGAAATTAGAACATACTCCTTCAAGGAAAGTGGACTTGTAAGAGTTTTGCATGCCTGTTCTGTACGTGCGTGGAGGGGGAGAGAGAGGGGGGTGATGTGTGTGAGGGGGGTGAATCTGCAAAGGAAGTAAAAGGAAGTAAAGAAAAACTAAAAGAGAAGGGAGAGGAGGAAGAGGAGGGAGAGGAGGAAAAGGAAGAGGAAGCGGACGAGGAAGCCAAAAAAGAAGATAGCAGAAAGCAGGAGTTAAAGATAAAGAATGCAGAGAAAATGGAGAATTTGATGGAGCAGACAGGCAGACATACGGACGGACGGACAGACAGACAGACAGACACACACACCCACACAAACATTGGTGATCAACAACAACAACAACAACAACAACAACAACAACACAACATGGGAAGCGGAAAGAGGAGTTGAAGAGAGAGAGAGAGAGGTCATGCAAGGAGTAGCGTCGCAGGGCAGTCAATATGATGAGGAGGGGAGGACACACACACACACACACACACACACACACACACGCACGCACGCACTGTTCGGAACAGGAACATGGAGTGCATTAAGGAAAGAGAGAGACGTAGGTGGTATATGTGCCTGGGTGAGCCTGTGTTGTGTGTGTGTGTGTGTGTGTGTGTGTGTGTGTGTGTGTGTGTGTGTGTGTGATCATTCAAGGAGACCTGATTTATTTATGATCACTATAACCTTTTAGTGTTTGTGATTTTTTTTCCCCTATTCTCATAAATCTGTTTTTTTTTTGGGGGGGGAGCTTAGCGTGAAAGTGTATCGCGTTCTGAGTATGTGTTGCCCCGCGTCTGACTTATTTTATTGGTATTCCGTGTCTGATGTGCAATAATAATAATAATAATAATAATAATAATAATAATAATAATCATGATAATAATCGGAGTTCCCCAATTAAGTCGAGCGAGAGAGTTAGAATTCGAGTGGGATTGAGGATGATTAATGGGCAGAAATGTGTCGAAAAAGTGAGCACTGTGATATCCAGCGTATTGAGAGAGAGAGAGAGAGAGAGAGAGTAAAGGTGAAATGAAGAAGCGGAACAAGAAGGAGAGTATTATGCCCGGAAAGAGACGAGTTTGCTTTGTGAAATGAAAAAAAGATTTGTTGAAAGAAGTGGAAGGAAGTGTTTGCGAGGAGCAGGAATGAGTCTTTTGGAACGCCTCATGTGGGAGGGACAGAGGAAAGGAAAGGAAAGGAAAATAAAAAAAAGAAAATAGCGACCGAGAATACAAGAGAGGAGAAAAGAAAATCCGAATACAAGAAAAGGTGGAGGTAAATAAACACACACACACACACACACACACACACACACACACACACACACACACACACAGGCCCCCCAAAACATGATTTACAAATATCTCTCACTCTTTAATGGAGACAAACAAATCTGCATGTCACACACACACACACACACACACACACACACACACACACACACACACACACACACACACACACACACACACACACACACACACACACACACACACACACACACTTCATCGACCCCAATCAGTCCCTTGTGTAATGGCAGTTCCCTGGCCCAAATTGCTAAAGCATTCTCTCTCTCTCTCTCTCTCTCTCTCTCTCTCTCTCTCTCTCTCTTTACGATTCATTGTACATTATGAGATCCCTAGGAGGTCCCTGTTGCATTGAGAGAGAGAGAGAGAGAGAGAGAGTTATGTGGTCAGTGATAGGTTGGCATTTTTATGTGGTTCAGTTAGTGGTGAGGATGAGATTTGAATGTCATGCTATGCGTTATGTTATGTGGCCAGGAATGTCATGAGATGCGTGTCTGGTCAATGTTTTTTTTTCTTTATTTTTTTTTCTCCTCACTTTCCGTTGTCGTGTTTGAAAGTTGAGGTCATATATTTTTTTTTGTGTGTGTGGGAAGGACTTTGCTATCTGTTTTTTTTGTGTGTGTGTGTTTTTTCACATTTTTTGTCTTTCATTTCGTGTTTTTTATATTTTTTTCACTTTTTTTTTTTTGTCTGGCGAGTTTGAAAGTTGAGGACATTTTAGGAGTGCCATTATCTCTTTGTGTGTGTGTGTGCGTGTGCGTATACTGGTGACGCCATTGCTGTGTTTGCTTATTAATTTGTTTACCAATCATTTATTTGTATGTATTCATTTATTTATTAATTTATTCACCGTCCAATTTATTTTCGGTTAATGTTTAATTGCATTGTTTTATGGCGGTGTTTGATGTTTGTGTCGCTGCTGATGGTATGGTGTTTATGGTGATAGTGGTGGTTTTGGTGGTGGTGTTGATCAGTCGTGATAATGATGGTGACAGGTGGGTGCTCTTTGGTGGTGGTGATGGTGATAGTTAATGGTGGTCGTGGTGGTGATGGTGCTAGTTAATGGTGGTGATGGTGTTGGTGGTGAGGTATTCAGGCAGCTATATTGGTAGTGGTATTGCAGGAGAGTGAGCAGTGTTGAGTTACAGGGGCAATAGAGCTTAGAACGGTGGTAGTGGTGGTGGTGGTGGTGGTGGTGATAGTGGTGGTGGCCTTGCGTGGGGTTGAGCAGTGAGGTGGTAAGGTCAGTAAATCGTTGTTGGCGTGGTGTTGAGCGTTGAGGTGGTGGTGGTAATGCAGTGAATGGCTTGCGTGGTTGGTGGTGCTGGTGGTGGTGGTGGTGGTGGTGGTGGTGGCTACTCTGATATTCTAAACAACATTAAATTTCATAGTCGCCCTTTACCTATCTATACAGCACAAATTATATTACTATTATTACCATCATGAGTATTAGTATGTCATTGTTTTTTGTTACTACTACTACTACTACTACTACTACTACTACTACTACTACTACTACTACTACTACATACTACATAAATGATACCTCCACCCATGTTTATTTTCCCGACACATAATCATGGAGGGCTACTACTACTACTACTACTACTACTACTACTACTACTACTACTACTACTACTACTACTACTATATTACCACCATTACTATTCTTACTACCACCACCAAAACTACTACTTCCACTCCGCCATATTTATCATCGCCACCATCTCTGCCATTTCCTGCTGCGGTGAACAGTGATAAAAAATAAATAAAAAAAGTCACATAAATCTGATCCTTACGTGTTTTTTTTCCCTTAATGATGGACAATAATAAGTCACGGACGTATTTTCCTGCAGACAAGAAAAAATAAATATACGACCTGGTCACGTGGACACACACACACACACACACACACACACACACACACACACGCGGGGAGCATCCAGGCATATTGAGTGTCACGTGATATGTATTCTCCCACGTCCCTTGGTAGTGGAGGAGGAGGAGGAGGTGGTGGTGGTGGAGGTAGTGTTGTAATGTGAGAAGGGGAGATGGCGAGAAATGGAATCGTTTTGGTGGTGTGGAAGGGATGTGGTAGGAGGCGGAGGTGGAGGTGGAGGTGGAGTAGGAGAAGAAGAGATGGAGATGCGAGAGAGGAAGTCCTTTTGGTGTAGGAAATGAAGGTGAAAAGGAGGAAGAGGAGGAAGAGTCTGATGATTAATAGTAGAAGGAGGATGTAGAGGAGAAAGAAACGGAGGAAGGAGGAGGAGGAAAAGTTGTGAAGGAGGAGGAGGCAGAGACGGAGGAGAAAAGTAATTTAGTGTAGTGCTGAATGAGATGAGGTGATAAGAGAGGGGAGGTGTTGGAGCTGCTATAAGTGGGAAAGAAGGAGGTGAAGAGAGAGAGAGAGGGAGAGATGTTCGTGGTGATGTGTAGAAAGAAAAATATAAAAAGGTGATGTTCCGATGATGAGGAGTGACTGACGGTGAAGGGAAGGGGAACAAAAGCGGAGAAAGGATGGCGTGAGGTGAGGAAAGGTAAGGAAAGGTGAGGCCAGGTGAAGGTGGAGGGTAAAGAGCAGGTGTTCTGGGCGGAAGGTGAGAGGAAATGAGGTTGGTGGTAGTGGTGGTGGTGGTACAGGTGTAAGGTAGGGAAACGTGCCTCGATGGTGGTGTGGGTGGTGTTGGTGGTGATGAGGGTGGCTGCCATTAAGGAAGGAAGAAAGGTGGTGATGATGGAGGTGATCTGATATTGTGGTGATGATGTCTGCGGTTGTGGTGATGGTGGCAGTGGTAGTGACTCGAGATGGTGATTGTAGGAAGACAGTGATTGTGGTAGTATTGGTAATTATACAACACCAAAGAGGGAAAGGAAATTGGAGGTGATGGTGGTGGTGGTCATGACGTGCGGCGATGATGAGGTGGTGATGAGAGGCAAGGGCAGGTCAGCACGGAAGGGGTCATCGCGTGGTTTTATCCCCGTATTTTTCGGAGGTGATGACAGCCAGCGCGTGGAGGTGGAGGTGGTGGTGGTGGTGGTGGTGTGTGGATTTAACGAGACTCAAGTTTAAGACTGGTGGTGATCCTGTTGCGTTTGTCCTGTACACACACACACACACACACACACACACACGAAGATAAGTGTCGAGTCATTTGGATTTTACATGTTTTACGCATTAAGAAGTGTGTTTTTTTTTTTGGTCTAGCTTATGTTTGGCTCGTCAAGGTGGTGGTGGTGGTGGTGGTGATGATGGTGGTAGTTTGTTTGGTCAAAGATAACGCTGAGGTTTTGTGGTGGTGGTGGTTGTAGTGGTGGTGGTGGTAATGGTGGTAGTGTGTTTTATCAGTGATGGTGGTGATTCGTGGTGGTGGTTATCTTGTGGTGATGATGGTGGTGGTGGGAATAGTCATGGGGGTGATAATGGATGCAGTTTGTTTTAGTCAGTGATAGTGGTGGTGGTTTGTGGTTGTGGTGGAGATAGTGGTGGTGGTGGTGGTGGTGGTTATCCTGGTGGGAGTGGTGATGATGATGGTGGTGGTGGTTATGCTCATAGGAGTGGTGGAGATAGTGGTGGTGATGGTGGTGGTGGTAGTCATGTTCGTGGGAGTGGTAGAGATAATGGTGGTGGGAGTGGTGATGATGGTGGTGGTTGTGGTGGTGGTTGTGGTGGTGGGAGGGAACTGAAGAAAAAAAAAAAACGTACACTAAATCCGAACTAATGTATGTATTTCGTTTCATGTTTAACGATTTTTGTTGTTATATTTTCTTTTCTTATTCCTCTCTGTGTGTTCCTGAATTAATAGCAGGTTAAAAGAGTATCAAATAAGCTTTCATTTAATATCTAGAGATTTTACTTTAGATTATTTTTTTGTTCCAGTCAGGCTTTTCTTTGTTTAATTCTTTTTGTTTTAATATTTACTCGTGGATTTATTGTAAGCCCAGACAGTATTAGATATGCCTTTACTTAATGACCAGGTTGAATCTTTTCCAGGCTTCTCGTTTGATGTGATTTATGATTGGGGTGGTTTCATTGTGCAATCTATATTTCTTTTTGTGTGTTTGTGTTTTATAGTAAGTTGAAATGTTATAAGCCTTCATTTTAATCAAGCTTCGTGATCCAATTTTAACCAGTCTTCTTGTTTGAAATGATTTAATATATTAGTGAGTTTTTCTTATATTTTCTTGTCTCTTTGTGTGTGTGTGTGTGTGTGTGTGTGTGTGTGTGTGTGTGTGTGCGCTCTTGTGTTCCTAGAAGTTGAAAGCAATGAATCGGCAATACTTTCATTAATAAAACCAAATATATGTTTCAATCGTGAGGTCAATCATGCTATGGGCTGTCTTATTTTCATGTTTCCCTTTTAGATATACTTTTTATTGCTTCTTGTTTGCTTGTTAAGTCATAAAGGTATCTTATATGAGTCCATTAAGGCGGTAAGCTTCTTGTTCCGCGTGATTTATGAAGTGGGGAGCGGTTATTTACTTATTTTTTCCCTCTATGTGTTCCCTTTCCCCATCTTTCTTTCTTTTCTCTCGTTCTCTTTTCCGCTGGCCTCTTTGTGCGTCCGTTCCCCTCGCGCTTCCTCCCTTCCCCTCTTTTTGGGTAATTTCTCCGGTTTTTATCACGTAAGTCATTGTATTCATATCTTTTTTTCATGCAGATAATCGCCGGTAATAGTCCGCGCGCCCTCCCCTTCCCTTTCGTCTATTAGCAATCATCGTTGTCTCTTGGCTCACGCGCGTGTGTTCAGTCCGATTTTAGTCTCTTGTTTATGGACGCCTTGCCGCTGTGTTGCCCCTGTTCTTTGCCGCGATAAATTTTACACAATGTCCTTATTTTCCTTCGGGCAAGGAGAGAAAACGTAGCGGCTCGTACCTGTGTAATTAGAGCAGCACGCCCTTGTCTGGCCAGGTGGGCGGCACGGGGACGGGTCGTTGGCGTGCGTAATGACTCGGATACGCTTGGTGTTAGGGAGTTCGCAGGCATTTAGCGCGCCGTTCCTGCCGCCCTCGCTCCCGTCCTCGCCGCCTCGCTTCGCCGGAATCGTCCCATCCGCCGCGAAGTTGGGAGTTATAGAATTTATGCTGAAGAGAGAAATCCGTGTGCGTGGTTCCGTCTTTAGCTTTCTCTTGCGTGGATGGCGTGTGTGTGGTGTGAGTGGCAGGCGTCATGTGGTCATGTTTGTATGGGGATTAACACACACACACACACACACACACACACACACACACACACACTTTACACACACTTTGAACAGCTCATTTTTGCGTTTTTTCCTCTTGTACTTGCAATTTTGATTTCTTTAGACTTTATAGGTGAGAAACTTTACCCATCAGTGTGCCTCTATCATCACCAACATCCACAGTTCATAAACCACCTCCGCCTTCATTACCATGCGGAAGGGTTAAGAAGCAGGGAACTATTGTGAACTATCCTCACCATCAAAGCACTTCACAGACAAGGAGACTAAGCGTAATCAACACAAGCCCGGCTAATAACAGCGGCTTATGCATGCGCCAATCAGCCAGCAGTTAGCAGCTCTGTCAGTTGTCTCCAGCGGGCGTGTGCGTTACCCTGGCCGCGGAAATGACACGTTACATGACATCCGGAAGCTTGTGACAACGCTTACCACTGTTGCTTTTTTTTTTATAGCTAAGAAAGGAGCGTAAGGAAAAAATACATATCCACCTCCGCATCCAGTATTACCAAAAGCTCTCTATTCATCTACTTCTACCATAAGTATTGCCAGCTCTTCAGTCATCACCTCCTACCACCATACACTTCAACAGCACTGACAAAGTAAAACTAGTTATCTACTCTTATTTACTGTAGTACCAAAAGCTATTAAGTTATCCAATCCCACCAACAGTATCACCAAGAGCTCTCCTGTTATCCACACAGCGCCACTTTTCCTAGAACCGCCTCATTCATCGACATGTCCACCACCACTCTTATGAAAAGCTCTCCAATCATCCATACACCAACTAAAGTGCCTCCCCAAAAAACCTTTAGCCATCCTCACCCACCACTGCAATTGCCATAAGCTCTTCAGTCATCCACACTATTGCCAGAAACCTCACTCGTCACCCGCAAGACCAAGGACTGAATAAGTTGAAAAGAGAAACACCTAAGAGCGTACTTATCCCCGAACGCTCCATCATCAAGGCAACACTTACTGGTCTTCATATCTCACTAACACGTCCGCTCCTTATTATTACCAGAAACCATCAAGTCACCCGTAACAAGGCAATTAGGGGCAAAAGAGAGTAAATCAGAGGAGTAAATCATAAAAGAACGTATTAACTCCTCGACCGGTTCTGGCAACACTCGTAACCGGCTTCCCTAACCGCCCTAACACACACCTGGGCTCTTATTTAGCACCTGTCACCTGCCACCCAGCAAAGCCTCTAATAACCTCTAATTGCCCAATACGTCACACGCACACACACACACACACACACACACACACACACACACACACACACACACACACATCAAGGTCATTTCACACTTATGTAACTTAGTAAGACTGAGGAGTGGCGTGTACCTTCTAGCACAATGTATGTATTTTTAAGCGAAAGATTAATCATATGGAATAAAAAAAAAACTTGAAAAATAAACCTTATTGGTACAAAAGTAAAAAAAATGGGAAAGTATCGACTGAGATTAACAAGGAATCCATAATCTACAAACCGATAAACTTAGAACGTTCTTATTGCGTTTATTAGCATAAAAAATACAAAACATATTAACTGAATTTATCATCGGAGTCTTGTTATTGTGTTGGTAATAGATCTCACTGAAAAAAAGGATAATTCACCACTGTTCTGAGGGGCATAAAAGACGCCGTTAATTGGTTAATCGGACAGATAACTTATGTAGTTAAGTTGTCGGAAAAGTGTAGACATGATACAGTCCTCCTCTTTTTGTCATGCTGTACACATTTTATAGCCAATTGTTGCTGCTGTTTTTTGCGACCACACAATTACGATTATAACCTTCAGCAGCAGCGTAGTGGGCACCGCTGTATTTGTGTTGCCACTGCTATCATCACTTAAACAAATAATAATAGTGATTATAATAACAATAACAATAACGATAATGTAAATGATAATAATAATAATAATAATAATAATAATAATAATAATAATAATAATAATAATAATAATAATAATAATAATAATAATAATAACAACTTCCTTCTGCTTTCAGGTAAGAATGTGTGAGGGGACAGAGCCGCAGCACGGTATGGGCGCCGTGCTGCGGGTCACTGGGCGTGTCTTTCAGCATGACGTCACCGCAAGTTGAGGAGTCGATGGGTATCTTAGTGATCGCGTCAGAGCCACAGAGGAGTACGGTAAGGATGTGCCATGGTACTCTCCTTGTTTTGTTTAACCTGGTTACATACACGTAGAAGGGGATTGCGAAATTGTTGAAAAGAGGCAAAGATGAGAGTAATAGTAAAGAAGAATTTTCTCATCTGAGTGGCTATTCGCCGAGCAGCAGCCTGGTGAATGTCCAACACTTCCTCCACCATTTATCGAGCAGGGCGGAAGGCGAAAGGTTACTGACCAAGCTCCGATAGGTTACATTATAGCGACAAGAGGTTACCTTCCTTAGCGGCGATAGGTTACTCTTTTAGCGCCTATAGTTTACCATCTGATAGGGCGTGGTTAGGGTACCGTTAAATTATAAGTTCTGAACTAATTGAGCGGTGATAGGTCACATATTTAGCTCCGATTGGTCACCATCATTTAGATTGCACTAGCAGCTAAACGGCCTCCAGGGAATTGGTTTATCTGCCGAGCTGCTCGGTAAATAGCAACGCTTTTCTAATTTCTGATTAGGATCCATTTCTCCAAGCCTCGCACCAGTGTTAAAGCAATTACACAGTGAAAATATGAATTACAACTGGAAAATATTTTTCAGTCTTCAAATTTAAAGTTGCAACTAGTAATACATTTCAAAATGTTACTTACAAAACAATCATAGTCACAATAATAAAAAATATATATATGCTTTGCATCAGTTTTAAATTTGCGAATTTTGAAAAAGTCTGGAAAAGTATTTTCCTTTGCAAGGTTATTTCCCATTGGCAGTTCTTGATTTACTTTGAAATAATATCCACACGTGGAATCTGAAATTGCTAACACTTTTATTATTTCACCATTATTCTTTATTACAAACGCTGAGAGCGAAAAAAACAGCGTGACGTTGAGCCTCGCCGGCAGGGAATAATAATTAATAAAGTCTCTCTGAGGGAGTCGCTGCC
The DNA here is from genome assembly GCF_024679095.1 of Eriocheir sinensis. Lineage (NCBI taxonomy): Eukaryota > Metazoa > Arthropoda > Malacostraca > Decapoda > Varunidae > Eriocheir > Eriocheir sinensis. The sequence goes on from NW_026110513.1 coordinate 83,469, forward strand.
GCCGTGGCCGAGTGCGTCGCGTGACCGGCGACAGCCTGGCGGCACCCTCCTTGACCCCTGACCTTGACACACTCTTGATTACCGTTTCCTGCACACAGCGAAGGCCGCTCACGCCTTGCCTGCTGACGACCAGCCCGCCGCTGCTTTACAAGTGCAGTATTTCACAATTACAGGCTCGTATGGAATCAATCACAAAGACAATTAACTACTGCATTTCGTATTTCAATTACGCAATAACAATATTTGATATATTTCAATTAAACTACAATTACAATTACTTGACCCGCGCCAGGCCTCTGATTCCACCCGGCATGCGAGGAACTTGTGGCGGCGGTGGCGGCGACGCGAGTCGACAAGGGACAGACTCGTGCGATGACGACCTTCGAAGGGAAGAAAATATACCGTCATGCTCCGGAAAGTGATGAGCAGGCTTACGTATCCCGGAAACTTGCCTTTTTCCACTCAGAGATGCCACGAAAGACATTTATGGTTTAGGTGCGGAGGCGTCCTAATGCTCCTCCGTACAAAGAGTTTCTCACAAGAATAAATGGAACGGAAGAGTCTTTGGTGAAGCAGAAAACACATTATATAAAAGAAACTATAAATACGGTTGGCGTTCTGACAGTCACTGAGGGAGAAGATAACTTGTGTGTGTAGGCTGCAAGAAGGTCATAGTGTTCACCTTGAAGCGTGGGAGTGAAACCTTTGTGTGGGACGTATAGCTTGGGATGGGCAGGAGTGAGGCCAGACCACGGGGGATGCTAAGCCGGCTGTGGAATAGGAAGTGTTGACAGAGGGAGATGAAAACTCGATGGCGAGGTGGAATACATGACTTAAGCAACAGGTAAAGTGAATATTTATGCTGTGACTGGCTGTATTAAGGGAATGAAAATGGCTGCAATTAAAAAAAAGGGTGATTCTATCGTTTGTGTGAGCCAGGCAAATAGGGTGGCGTAGAGGAAGGTGACTAAACTATACTGAGTGGACGCGTTGTGTGGCTTTTGTTTGCATGTAGTTGAGTGGGAACGATGGATTCACGAGAACAAACGAACGGTAGTAGAGTGTGAGCCAGTGGTACATTCCCTTTTTATGGGGTGGGGGTGAAAATGAGAGCCACAGGATGACCTCAAAGTTTTGATTAGCCGCGGCACAACAGAGCTCTGGTGTTGCGGTTATGAAGAGCGCCATCAGCCTGGGGAATGGCCTCAAATTAACGGTGTGTCATTCCATAGTGCCCGGGTGTTGTTCCTCGGCTAAAAGTTGTTTTTTTCTCCTTGTCGCTCAGCTTCCTCTTGGCGGGAAGCGATGTGGCGCTGCTCGTGTTGCTCCTGGTGTCTAATGATGATAGTGATGGGTAAAGGATAATGATGGCGATGATAATGACGACGACGAGGAGGAGGAAGAGGAGGAGGCGACTGAGTGGTTGGTGAGGAGGAGGAGGACCGCGGATTCGTAGCTATGCACGCTAACCACTAGACCATGGAGGCATAAAAAAAAGATCCAAGGGGTAAGAAACTTACTATATGGGGACAGACTTAAGCATCTAATGCAGCCAATGTCAACAAGATGAGACACCAAGCAAATTAACTGAAATAGCTAACCCATGGCTGCACTACACACATTATAAATGCTTTGGCTCGTGATCTGGAAATTGGTAACAGAATATGTGATTCATGTTGTAAAATACTTTTGAAACCATCACTCCGCCTCAGCAAGATACCGTCAGAAAGGCGGTCAGTGTCTTGTTCTACTCCAGGACACTGAAAGGACCATGTGTGGCTGATGGAATATATATATATATATATATATATATATATATATATATATATATATATATATATATATATATATATATATATATATATATATATATATATATATATATATATATATATATATATATATATATATCTATGAGCTCAGGAAAATTTGTGAAGTTGACTGGGAAAATATTGATATCAAAGTCTATTTTTCCATTATATATTGTTGCCCTGCAAGAAGATCAAGATTTAAATCAATGACTTTTCAAAAAATCAAATAATATAAATCTTGATTTAAATCAATGATTAAAAAAACATATGATTTAAATCAAACAACCCTGCCTGATAGCAATGATTTTAATGGTTATTTTCATTATTGTTATTACTGTTATTACAATCATCGTTTTTATTTGTAGTGAAAATATTTTTTATCCCTAATGTAAAGTCAATCAGTCAGTCAATCAGGCCGCGACGGTTCGCCCGCCGGAGGTCGCTGCCGGGGATGATTGCGTCGCCTCCTCTCCGCGTCGCGCCGCCCTCCGCCCCTCGTCCATCACCGCTCCATTATTCCCACGTTTATATATTTTTTCACCAATCTACGCGCTCTCGGCCTCCCCTTCCCTTGTGCCGCTCTCACGTTTCACGGATTCTTTTTCGTTTCTCTCTTTCTGATTCACTTATTGGGAGAATCTTTAACGGAGTTTCTCGAGGGGACACATTTAATGCACGATTTAGCAAACATGTTCACTCTTTCTGATACGTTTAACTTAGAAATTGTTAAGCTCCAAACATGACTACCTTGAACCACTCCTCTGCTTCTCTTTCTTCTAATGGCTTAAACAATATCAAAAGCGAAGCATGAACTCACCCATGAAGTAAAATTGGCAGTTCTTTGATATATCCTACGTATTATTTTTTGAATGGATAGCATGTGCCACCAGTATTTCCTTGTGTGTACCTCCTGTCGTGGGAAAACAACAGACGACCTACTTACTCCCATACTTTACATGCTGTCCCTCCCTCCGTGTTCCCAAATTTGCCTCCCTAAGGTGCCAGACACAGCACTATATAACTCTCCTCCTCCTCCTCCTCCTGCTCTCTCTCTCTCTCTCTCTCTCTCTCTCTCTCTCTCTCTCTCTCTCTCTCTCTCTCTCTCTCTCTCTCTCTCTCTCTCTCTCTCTCTCTCTCTCTCTCTCTCTCTCTCTCTCTCTCTCTCTCTCTCTCTCTCTCTCTCTCTCTCTCTCTCTCATTGACCTGAAAATATAAAATGTCAGAATATAACACTTTTCTGTAATGCTCCCCTCCCTTCCTTTCTTCCCCCGTGTCACTGACCTGAAGTCCCTCGAATCACGCGTGGAAGCTCTCCTACTCTGGCACAGCGAATAATCCCGCTTCTAGACTTTTTAAATCTCACCATGCTCCTTTTTTCGTGTCCAGGCTTGCCATGTGTGCTGCTGCTGCGATCCCGGGGACTAAGTGGGGCGGAAGGGAATTCGTATTTAATTACTATTTTTTATGGTAAGAGTGCTGTCGGCCTGTATAAAAAGTGTCTAAATCAGATCAGCTGCCTATTCGCGTTCTGCGTGTACTCTCTAGCTTTTTTTATGTGTGAATATCTGTGTGGGGCGTGTGGATCGTGCTTGTGTATTTCCTTCATTGTGTATTGACTTCATTATGTTTTGGAGACGAGAAGAGATGGATAGCTTAAGCCCCGTTCACGCTGTGCCGACTCTGGGCCACGACAACCCAGCGACTCCGGGAACACGAGGTCTTGGGTGTGAAATGTTGACATGAAAGGGTCGTAATAGGCTTTCCGACCATATGCGACCCTTCCACATCAAGACTTCATATACCCCGAATCGCTGGGTTGTCCTGGCCCAGACTCGGTACAGTGTGAACGGGGCTTTAATGTGAAGTGAGGAGACGTAATATATATTGGCTGTGAGGTAGAACTAATGCAGAGTTGAGGCGATCGAGAGGGCGAGCTTATGGATAGGTGACACGCGGATAGTTGATTTAAGGGTTAAGTTGTGAAGATAGCAGGTGACGTAATATACTAAGGGAGGTAATATGCTCGTACTGTTTCATTAAGCATGCTATTGTCGCATTAACTTTTAGAAGCATGGTTACTTTGTGCACTTTCCGCATCCTTACTTATTGTGTTCCGGCTATCAACAATGCGAGTGTGTGTGTGTGTGTGTGTGTGTGTGTGTGTGTGTTTGTGTGTGTGTGTTTTGTGAAGCGTTCCCTTTCTCGTGGTTGGCTGTGTTCATGGTCTTGTGGCTTTGTTATGTTTCCCACGCCCTGATGGCCGCGGGAAATTAGGCGGCCATGCAGATGATGATAATGTTATTTTCTGTCATCATTATGCATGTTATTATTGCTACTTCAACTACTACTACTACTACTACTACTACTACTACTACTACTACTACTACTTCCAATGTAAATACTATTCGTTTTGTTGTCTTGTTTTAAAAGCTACGTATAATACTATGCAAATTATTCCGAAGAAACTCTTACCTCGCCTCTAAACTGCAAATATTTGTGTTGTGCTTTAATGAAATTGTTGGTATTTTCTTCCTGAGTTGCGGAAATTCCCCGTAAAAATAGCGCTGCACTCACACGCCCGCTCGTAAAAAGTGGCGGCAATTCTCAGTGTGCGTATCCTTTTTTTTTGTTCCGTAGAGAAAGAAAGCAGACAATTTTCCTCTATGCATTTATTTGTCTCTCTTTGCGAACGTTGGTATGTTTCCGACCTGCACCTCAGAACCCTCGCCGGCAAGATCTGCGCAATAAGTCGGCACCGCACATTAGAGCCAGCTAAAATAGAATGAATGTTTGTTGTTATTATCATTATTATTATTATTATTATTATTATTATTATTATTATTATTATTATTATCATTATTATCATTATTACCTCCGCAAACGAAGTTGAGAGGAGGTTATATTTTCGGTCCGGTCAGTATGTTTATTTATTTGTTTGTTTGTTTGTTCGTTAACAGTCTCCTGTGCACAATTTTACGGATATCTCAACCAATTTTTCAGGGAAGCTTCGTGTCCATACAGAATAAAACCCATTAAATTTTTTATGTCAAAGGTCAAAGGTTAAGGTCTCACGAAACGTCATTTTGGCCATAACTTCGGTTCTCGTCATCGTAGAGACTTCAGACTTGGTTCCTCAGACCAAACCTTAAGAGCCCATACACAAAGTACGGTAGGCTGCGTGATGACTTAGCTGTCTTAAGGATGCAGGTTGTGAATTGAGGATTAAGGATTGAGGAGGCGTATCCAACCGGTGACTCTCAAAGAAGTGCTTCATTTAATGGCATACAATAAAATCAATGTAAATGAATTACACAATCATTTAATTTTTGCACAGCTTACCACTGCGACTATTATTTACAAACAGAACTGTAAAACAATGAGTGTACGGTGTAAAATTTAATCCTCGCTCGTTTTCAATTAGTGAAATGCACACAGGCTTAAACGTGGAAACTGGCAACGCGTCCCGTCCACCCTGCTAACCCGCTGTGTCCAGGTGAGGCCAGGTGCGCGGGGCGGGCGGCCGCTGCTGCTGTGGGAACAAGGGCAAACTACTGAAAAAGAACCCCGTGGCCTGGTTATTTTTTTCGCAACAAGGTCAAACTTTAATACAAAACCAGGCTTGTTAGGTTCTTGTGTTAGAATCAGACAACCTCAAGTGTTGAAATAAAACAGGTCTCGTTAATGAAAAATAGATGAATGGCCAAACGCTGTTGTTAAAATGAATATAAAACTTAGCGAGGTTCCAATTAAAAAAAAAGAGTTGGGTAGATTCATGTTAGAATGAAAATATACATCATAAAAAAAATTCATCAAAGCTTGGGTAAAATAATCATTAGAATATCAAAGAACAATTTTACTTATTATTAGAAGCGCCTCCAAGCCTCTTTACAACTTTTAATGACTTTTAATGACTGCTCACAACACTTTCACTTTCACTTTCACTTTCAGTCACTCATATGCCTCGTCAGCCGTCATGAGTCACTAAACACAGCAAAAGGCTTCTGAACACCATCCACAATCTGCTGAAAAAATAGAAAATTGCATTAAAAAAATTAACTTCCTAAATCAAGGGAAAACAAATGGATTTTAAAGAACTAAATAACATCATTTGTCAGTGGAGGTAGCGGGTATTTCTGGATCGCTATCGCGCTATAATGAACGGAATAATGAGATTGGATAATTATCAATTCCCCTGAAAAACATCTGCAACCCGATGCGCAATTATGTGGCGGCCTAAGTCTGGAATCCACAGCCATTTTTTGCTTATACGTTCATTTCCACATTCACCCGTGTGTGTGTGTGTGTGTGTGTGTGTGTGTGTGTGTGTGTGTGAGAGAGAGAGAGATAATTATTTTGGTATGACAATTTCGTGATCCAACACTTACACCTTTATTACCTCGCATGTGTGTGTGTGTGTGTGTGTGTGTGTGTGTGTGTGCGTGTGGGTGAGAGAGGCAGTGTGCGTGAGTGCGAGCTTGTGTGCGTATATGCATGTACGTGTAAATGTGTGACTGTGTGTGCGTTTACATGAAACTTGTTAGTAAAAAAAAAAGCGCTTTTGTTCCTCTCAATTATCATGTTTGTTTGGCCACAGTGATTTAATTGCGGCGCGCTGACCTTGTGCGCGTTGAGGCTTGTGGGACTTAGAGAAGGGGGGCGTCGGGGGCCTGTGGGAGGGGTGAGGCGAGGGGCGGGGTGAGTTAAAGGAAGGGGCGGCGGGGTTAGACGAACCGCAGATGAACTTAAAGGACCGGAGGGGAGGGGAATGTGCTTAGGGGATTGAGGGGGGTGGCGAAGAGTGGCTGAGAGGAGGGAGAGTGTTGGGGGGAACATGTATAGAGGTTGAGGGAGAAGGCGAAGGGGAGCCTAGAGGACGGGAAGGGGGAACGTTTGTAGGGGTTCAAAGGGGTGGCGAGGGGTGGCGTGGTATAGAGGAGAGGTAGGCATGGGAAGCGCGCATTTGTGGTGTGGCCATGGCAAGTATCTTAGAGGAGGGGAAGGAAGGGAAACGCGTATGGGGGGATGGGGGGGCGAGGCGAGACTTAGGGTGCGGCCACACTCAACTACGCCTGTCTCCTCTCTAAGCTACGTCACTTACCCTCCGCCTCCCCACTCTACACAGAAGCATACTGCCCACACCTACCCATACAGGACACTTGGTATGGGTCCCTCAAGCTGACCCACTACCCGCGTCCTGTATGGCCACTCCTATTTGATAACATGTGTTTGTTCTTGCCTGTGACCCGATCAGCGCTCCGCTACCCTCTACCCTCCCAGGAAACCACGTGCAGTGTAATAAAGAGGGGTAGGTGTGGGCGGTATGCTTCTGTGTAGAGTGGGGAGGTGGAGGGTAAGTGACGTGGCTTAGAGAGGAGACAGGCGTAGAGAGCGCGTGTAGGGCTCAGAGGGAAGGCGAGGGTCGAAGTGAGATTGTGTGGGGTGCGGTTTGTATCGTGTGGAGGTAAGGTGGAAGGGATGAATCACAGGGGAATGGGGGTGGTGTGCAGGGTTATCAAATTATCGTATTCAGACACACAGCACATCGTATTTTCCGGTTTCTGAGTCACAGTTATCGCAAACAAACGCCAATAAGTAATGCTTTTAACGAGAACTTTAACTGGTATTTCGTTATCTGTGTGGGTAAGAAAGTTTTGGGCCCTGGAACTGATAAATGCGATGTTTTGAGTATGATAACTCTGGTGGTGTGGGGTGTTTGGTAAAGAGGATTTAATGCAGTATGAGTAAGGGAGTGTGGCTACTGTGGGGTAGGATGCCGTGTAGGAGTCTTAGGGAGGCGTTGTCTGTCTTTAATGTGACCTTGTGTGTGTGGCTAAAATTGTAAGGTAGTGAGGATTGCTTACAGATGGTTGGTATGGCGTGTAGATGGCTTAGAGAGGTGCAGTGTGGCTTCCTTTTGACTTAGTGTGGCTGTGGTTAACCGTGTAGGAGAGTGGAGGTGGCTTACTGTGGAGGGTGTGGTTTGTAGACAGCTTAAGGTGACGATGAGTGGTTTCTAGGTGTTAATTGTGGGGTGTTTAGGCGTGTACTAAGGGAGTTAGACTGCGTTAAAGATGGTTGGTAAGGTGTGTAGAGGATGACACAGGTGGAAATGATGGATATGACAATGCTCTGTATGGCGTGGGGGTGACGTGATTGAGTGTTAGATGTGAAGGCAACTATCCCAGTTATTAATGTAGATGGCTGAGTATAGGGTGGCAAAGGTTAAAAGGGGGTCGTTGCATATATGACGTGGTGGTGGTGGTGGTGGTGGTAGCGATGCAGTGTTAGAAGTGAAGGCAACTATTCCGGTTATTAATGTAGATGGCTGAGTATGGCAAAGGTTAAAAGGGGGACTTAGCATTGCACTGTATGGCATTGGGGTGACCTGATGTGGGTGGTGGTGGCGGTGGTGGTGCAGTATTATAAGTGAAGGCAGTAACTCGAGTTATAAACGTAAATGGCTGAGCATGGCAAAGGTTAATAGAGGGACTTAGCATTGCACTGTATGGCATTGGTGTGACCTCATGTTGGGTGGTGGTGGCGGTGGTGGTGCGGTATTACAAGTGAAGGCAATTACTAGAGTTATAAATATGGGCAGTAATGTTGATATAATTGCCGGAAGCTGCAGTTATTGGCCGCGAGATGGCTCTGACGGGCGCACAATAATCACAGCCTCCCGTTTTTGCCGGCACGGATTTACTCACCCCTCTTTTTCCCCTCCCCAAACATGAGTAATATTTATTCAGCAGCGCCACACTCGCCCGCCATAATGTTTCGTATAATTACAGTTATGGCTCGGCTTTGTTTGGCTCATTGATCGCGTGTGTTTATTTGTTTGTTTACCGGCATGCATCCACCTTCATATCGCTATTGGAATTCCCCGCTCGCTTGTTGGGTGGTAGCGGAAGGGGTGGGAGAGAAGGGAGTAAAGGTGGGCGAGGAAGAAGGGAGATGAGGTTGGTGGGATAGAGTGTACTAAAGATGGTGAGGGTGGTTGAGTAGAGGGAGACGTGAGGGCTGAGGAAGATGAAGTGGAAGAGGGGGAAAGGGGGTGGTAAGAGAGATGATGAAGATGGTGGGTTTGAAGGGAAAGAAAAGTGACTGAGGAAGACTTGGTTTGATAGGGAAAACAATGCGAGAAAAAAAAATTAGAAGGGTTTAGGGGAAAGTAGCGGCTGAGGAAAATGAAGGGAGAAATCACGAGATGAGAAAGAAAAGTGTGAAGGGGAAAGAAGGGGAGGACAGGACTAAAGATGGAAGAGTTGAAGGTATATTTACACGCGTAGGAATCTTGCTTGTCTGTATAATTCGGGTTTGCATTTCGTTTACGTATGTTGATGCCATTACGGTGACTATTCTTATCCTTTATATCCTTATAGTTGTTCAGTGTTGTTTATTGTTGTGTTTTTTATTGCATGCTTTCCGCCTCTACCGTGTTTGGGGTGTCTCGGTTCTGCAGCCACTGTGCTTTGTGTGTTTTTATTTATTATGTCATTATTAGTATCCCTTATAATTATCAAGGTATGTATTTATCATGTCATTATTCTCATCCCTTATCATTATCAAGGTATTTATTAATTGTCTCATTATTTTCATCCCTTGTAATTATCAATGTATCCACAATCTGTTACTGATTTATGGTCCTCAGTGCACCCGCCCGCCCCTGCTCCCTTCCCTCCAAGGTCACCCGCAGTAAATGTATGCACGATTTATGGTTCATGACGTGCTTGTTATTCATACATGCACGGTATTTCTATTCCGTTCCTTTGTTCTCTCGTGTACGATCAATCCATTGGTTATCTATACACACTTACTGTCACATCCAATATTCGCATCTGCATGTTCAGTATTGCTCATTCTATCGCTTATCAATGCAAATTTACCTCCTCTGAAGCTTACACGCAGCACCACACTTTACCGTCTCATACAGCAGTGGATATAATTTTCCTAAAGTGTACGCTGGAGACTATAAAACTTGTATGTAGAATTGATATATATATATATATATATATATATATATATATATATATATATATATATATATATATATATATATATATATATATATATAAAGAGAGAGAGAGAGAGAGAGAGAGAGAGATTAATGGGTGTGTTCATCAACGTTTACTGTATTCTAATTGACAGTAATTTCAAGATAAGAAAAAACAGCTGTGGAAAACTGGGCTGATTATGAAAGTGAAAATTAAAAACTCAATATATACTTTGATTATGCTTACTTTTTAGGGTAGATCATTTTCATGGGTGAGTAAGAATCGGACGATGCACAAATTGGCAGCGCCCTCAATGGATATGTCTGGGACGGTAACAAAGTGGAGCACATGTCCCACTGTGTAAGCAACGCAGTGTCATTAAACAGCGGCAAGCAAAGAACTGGCGAGCGTTAAAAAGATGAAGCTGACCGACAAGGCTTTCTATAAGTTTCTGTGCTACAATTTTAAGGGGCGACGAAGAGAGCAATAATGAAATGGGGCACGTCAGGAGCGTAGACTTTCACTGGGACTCACATACCTATATTTCCGTTATGCAACACATGAAGTTGATCGGCATACACATAATCTATCACAACCGAATGAATGACTGCCAAGTGTTTTTAAGCGAAATAGGCACATGTATGAAAATTATTATATAGATTTTAAGTTTAAAGGTATTATTACCGTCCATTACGGCCGAGCAAAGCGGTAGATTTTTTTTCAGGTTAAGCAGCGGCGAGAGTGCTAAGCCTCTTAATTCAGTGAGAGGAGGTAAAGCAAACACAACATATAGCTCTTAGAGGGCAATGTGGGTTAGGCGATTGCGGTAATTATCAACAGTAAACACATTATAAGTTTAAAGGTGGAGAGGATATTATGACGAGACAATAAGGAGAGTAAGCCAGTGAGTAAAAAAACTAGCGGAGTGTGTCTGATTTATTAACTTCTCTTTTTGCATCTTAAGTGTGAGATTAGTTTGCATTTTACCAAGCGGAGGTCACAGAGTTCGAGGTTCTTTTGCACTTGGTCTTTGTGAAATCTGAGGGTAATGACGGATTGCTCCTTCGACTAAACTGCTATTATTCCCTCACATCCAAAAAAGTGGTGGGCGGGTTGTCTCACACTACCACACCCGCCCACACATCAGTACCCAGTAATCTGTCAGTATTCAAGCTGCACCGCCGCGTTTGCTCGCTAATATTTACGCGTCAAGTAAATTCAATGACATCACACACCGCTAGCTGTTACTGTATTAGACCGACGTGCATAAATAGGGAGTGCCAATCAGTCTGCTCGCCCACACGCATCCATCATCTGGGCGTGTGTTTGCCTTGTGGGGGGAGTTAGTGGGAAAGGGCATGTGTGTGGGGGGAGGGGAGGGAGGTGTGTGGGGGGGGAGTGACAGGGGAGGGCTGTGTGTGTGTGTGTGTGTGTGTGTGTGTGTGTGTGTGTTCAGCGGGCACACTTTGTCGACATCGCTCAGACCCGTGTTTGGTGTTTGCTCCGGCGGGGATCCATCATGGCTCCGTGTACTCAATATTGCCCGTCACGCCAGGCACGGCAAACACGCGGCCAAACACACGCAAACATGTAAGCAAGCCCGCGAAAACATTGACATACACGCCCTTGCATACACACACACACACACACACACATACACACACACACATCTCTCTCTCTCTCTCTCTCTCTCTCTCTCTCTCTCTCTCTCTCTCTCTCTCTCTCTCTCTCTCTCTCTCTCTCTCTCTCTCTCTCTCTCTCTCTCTCTCTCTCTCTCTCTCTCTCTCTCTCTCTCTCTCTCTCTCTCTCTCTCTCTCTCTCTCTCTCTCTCTCTCTCTCTCTCTCTCTCTCTCTCTCTCTCTCTCTCTCTCTCTCTTGTTTGGTTTAACTTATCTTTCTCCTCTTTGTCTCCATCGCTTTCTTCGTTCCTTTCAACTTTTTCTTCCTCCTCCTCCTCCTCCTCCTCCTCCTCCTCCCCTCTGTTCCTTTCCCTTCTCAACACCTTGCTTATGTAACACACTTTTACATCTCCTTTGAGCTCCGGGTACCAATATCCTATCAAGATGTTTTACCTTCCTCCCTCACCCCATTCTCCTCCTCCTCCTCTTCCTCGCCCTGCTTTTCCTTCTCTACCTTCTTCTCCTCCTCCAGGTACACACTGTCAGCTTACCTCTCTCTGATCATTCGTGTTGTGCTTCTTCAGTCTTCATGTTCAGGGATTTCATGTACTCTTTGACCTAATTACTATTAACGCTCCTTGCTTGCTGTTTGTTCCTTTCCCCGATGCTCGCTTTTGCCTTCACCGCCCCAGCTTTTCATCCCCTTTGCCTCTGATATCACGAGTAATACTTTATACTCCACCATCACCGCCACCAGCACAGGTAATATCACAAATAATGTTATGTTTTTTAGAGTTTCCCTGTTACTGCTTATCCTTAAAATGTTCTTCACTCTGCTATACCCGATGGATTCCTCTCTATCAGTGTTACCCCCTAAATGAAAACAAGTATTTCCTCTGTTACTTTACCCCTAAAATTATCCCTCCGTCGCTGATATGTCCACAGTAGTTACTTGACCATCACTGAACACCCGAAAAGTTATCCCATTACACTCATCATGACACTATTAACACAACAAGTCAGTACATGTTACCTTTTCATCACTTCCAACTACCCAACTTATCCCACTACACACACATCTCGCTACTATCACCTTCACAAAATAGTCTCTACTAGTAACCTCACCATTACTATTAACCCCAAAACTTATCCCACTACACACTCCCTAAATCCATCACCTATGCTATTACCCTCTACCTGTTTTACCGTACCATCACAATTAATCTCAAAACCTTACCCACTACACACACCTCACCGCCACCACCTCCACAACTAGCTTCTAACAATGTACCACCTCAGTTTCCCAGCCATTACCGCAGCACCCTCATTACCGCTGGTCTCAGAAGGCTTCAGATAATTACTTAGGCGTCTCTAGGGGCACGAGAAGGCCTAAAGGTCGACAGGTTATAAGATGCTAATGGTTGTAGGATGTGGGACATGTATTCTACCGGGTTATATCAATAGTGCCCGTCTTCAGGGAGTGATTATATTGGCGTCTTCGGTTTACTGGAGTTTATCGGCTTTAGAGTTTCTTGGTCTGTTGAATGTATGACGATAGACTGAAAAACACACAGATAGACATATAGGTCGAGATAGAAAGATGGATAGATAGATAGACAGATAATTTACTAACCACACACACACACACACAGATAGACATATAGGTCGAGATAGAAAGATGGATAGATAGATAGACAGATAATTTACTAACCACACACACACACACACACACACACACACACACACACACACACACACATGGTATCATTTTTATCTTTTTTAGTACTCTGTGTCCTTTCCAATCCCGGCCTTCCTAGTCACACGATCATGATGAATTGATTTGAGTTCATGGAATAACGAATCTCGCCGAAGCTTCATATTTTTGGATTTCCTGCGAAGCTAATTCATTACACAAAGGGATTCTGATCTCCTATTGTAACTTTCCATCGTTTACAACAGTATTTTGCTACCGTTACATGGTGGACTAATCCTCTTGGTGGCAGATGCATTGCGAATCGCGTAATAGACCTCAAGTGAGTGCGATATTGAAGTATCAACAGGCTTTTTTTTTAATTGTTTTCTTTATTTTTATGCCCTTGCACGGTCTCCTCTGCTGCAAAGAAAAAATTAAAAGGTTTCGGATCTTTCTTTAACCTGCATTCACTCCCTAAGTATTACGTGATCAGAGTATGTTGATCTTACCGTCCTTGGGTCGTGTGTTCTTGTGGAATCTTATGTTATTACTGAAATGGCTGAGAGAGGATGAGAGATCAGAGAATTTCTGTTCTTAAATACGGTAGTCTGTGTCCATTAACCTCCTTCCAGAAATACACAATCAGAAAATTAAATGATACCTTCGCAGAATCACGTAATATTAATCAAATTGCCTCTCAACTGAAGTACACACGAGGGGTTTCCGGCCACTGTAATGTGTTTCCCTTCCACGGAGGTACGCCGTCATGGTATACTGATCTTATAACCCTCCTTGCGCCTCTCCTCTTAGAATGTGATATCGCCTGGGTGACCTTGTTTCCCTGGCTACACATGCACGAGGAACGCTCCAGGACGGCCGCTCAGCTCATTTCGTCGAGTCAATAAAGGCAATCCTGGGCCGGGGAGGCAAAGGAGCGGCACGCGAAGCCCTCACTTGTGGTGGGCTGAAGCAAGATGATCGACCCTTCCTGGAACACGTTAGCCTGGAAAGGGTGACCGTGTAGCCTTGAGTGATCCGTGGCAAGGTAGACTGTTTGTATGGTAAAAATTATGTGGACAGAGTTGCCGCCCAACTTTGATAAGGGGCCCAGATTACGTCATCAAACAGACGCTTTCCCGATAAATAAAACAATAAGGAGGAGGAAGGGATGATGATGATGAGACACAGAAAAAAATAATAATGAACTATCAACGTAATATCCAGTGTTAGATTAATTGGACTGATTATCAAGCATTACTATTAATACATGGCAATGCAACCAGTGCTGCTTCTGAGTCTCGGTAACTTGTAATGCTTCTTGGCTGGTTAATTATACCGTCGTGGGAATGTTACCACCAGCTCCTCCGTGACTTGAGAACCTGTGTGACTCGTAACTAGGTTGCTGCTGGTACGGGAATGCTACCAGTAACCTATTCCATCATCACCACCACCACCACAAATGTTATCACCACCGTCCCAATCATTGCAAACTTCCCCACCTTCCCTATCAACATCACCACCAGCATCTGTATCGTCTTCCCCATCCCCTGCAAACATCACATCCATCACCACCGCCAGGGCAGTCTAGTACAGGTGCAAGAACATTTCCAGTAACCTTTTTGAATCCGTGTACCTTGAGGTCTAGTTTGTGCTTTATGGCAGGTAGGTACTCGTCAGGGACTTTACCAGTAGCCTTTGTGAGCCCCGTTTCTGCCTTGGTAACCTTTGATGCTAATACAGGTGTAAAAACATTACCATTAATCTTTTTGTATGCTTCATGACAGGCAGGTAATAGTGCAGGAACGTTACTAGTATTTTTTATCCATGTTCCACGGTATTTGATTTTTTGTTTCTCGGCAGGGAATTCCTAGTGCAGGGACGTTACCAGTAGCCTTTGCGTGCCCAATTGCCTCGGTGCCTGGTGGAGCTTGGAGTCCAGTCCGGTAGCGGTGCAGGAGTGGTACAGAAGCCTCCGCTTGCCTCGGTACTCAATTAACCGCGAGTAATTGTATTCTACGGCTGAGTGACGCGAGCCCGATGGAGGTAGTCTTTTATTCCGGTGTGTGTAGGGAAAGGGTGCACGCGGGAGGCTGGGCGGCGGCAGATCATTTTCATTAGCAAGCTCGTGAACATACCGTTGTCTACTGCTTCCTCTTTCATGTGGTTTTGACCTTCGGCGGGCAGGATCGAGACTACCCTGGATCTATCTTTGGCAGTTCTTTGGCAGCAAGTATCAGGTGTTATTTCTTCTTCTTTTGTTTACGTCTTAGTCTGTCTCCTCCTATTGTATGAAAAGATGTTCTGCACTATGGTTGTTTCTTCCGTCTTGCATTGGTATTTAAATTAACATGTTCGCCAAACCTTAGCTACACGGGCGTCATAAAGTTGTAACGTCCGTCCTTCCGTGGAGATAATCTGATTAGTGGGCCAGTGAGCAGCATTCTCACCTTCCTGCCTTATTATGCTGATGCTGTTAATGCGGTCCTGATTCACTCCGACTATGCTTCCTCCTTTCTTACAATTTAGTCTCATTCGTGCGGGAATATCAAGGCACTTTAAACTATATCTTCCATTACTTTTACGACTCACTATTTGTTTTGTCCTCCACCTGTCGCCTTCACTGTAATGCATCTTAAACACTGTTCCTCGGAGTTACGTTTCGAGTATCTAACATCGAGAGTCTGTCCACACGACCCACACAGTGTCATGCGCATATCCTGTTGCCGCGTTGTAATAAGCCTTAACAGCGACATAACTCCGCGTTAATCAGATCAGCCAACACATACAGGCGGTTGCTTGGGAGTTAGCGTGTCGGTGAAGGACAGCGCTCCCTGGTGGATGCTGCGTGGATGCTGGTGTCCATTATAGTATTGTAGCGCCACCTCGCACACTCCACTAGCTAATCTAACACTACCGTCTCAGTCCCGACCATTGCTACCGCGACCATACCTCCAACTTGACCATCACTGTTCTGCTACTTACTTCACCATCCCAATCTTCACCGCTACCACCATCTACTCTCACCATCAGAATCTTGACCATATCTACCATTGCACAACCACACAGATCACCATCCCAACCACCACCACACTAACGCCTTCACCATCCCATCTATACCACCATTGCCACTACACAGTAACCCAACTATCACCATTCCAACCATCACCACCACGCTTCTAATTTACTTCACCATCACCACTGCACTATCACCCACATACCACCATCTTGCTACCACCACAATATCAGTTTACTTTACCATCTTTGACTCCCAGCCACAACCACCACATTACCGCTTTTTCCTCACCATCCCACCTTCACCCTCACCACAATACCTCCACCCGACTTTCCCCCTCTAAGCCTCCACCATTACTCACGCTCCTCCACACCGCAATTCTCTCCACTCCCCCTCCATCATCCATCAACCGCTTCTAACCTCGATCAATCACTCCCGCCGCCAGTATTAGCCTCCTGCAACACCTCCGGCCCTCCACATCCATTTCTCCCTCACCACACTGACTCCACATAGCCACCACAACCACTGTGATCAATAGCTTGCTTGCTCTCTCCACCTCGTTCATAACCTCCACTATCAACTATGCTCCGCCACCTCCACCTCCACCACCCAGTCTCCCATCATTGTTGCATTTATACACACCATCAACGCCGCTCTGCTACTACTACTACTACTACTACTACTACTACTATAAAAAAAATACCACTCCCAATCTCTCTATATTATCACTGTTACCACATCAACATCTCAACCTCAGCCACCACTACCACCTCCACTGCCTTCAATATTTCCTCCTCCTCCTTCTCCTCCTCCCCCTCCTCCTCGTTAACGTTGCCCTATCACTAGAATTTTCGACGGTAATTCCTGGTATCATATTACGTGCACCATCACCGCTGCTATAGTCTAACCTCATGGGAGGGGTTGGAAGGGAGGGAGAAGGGAGAGGAGGGAGGAGTCTGAATTAAAGCAGCCGTGTTAATTTGTGAAGTCTTAGCTAAAAATATGAGGTTCCGGACTCTGTTGTTATCCTTGTTGCCCGACTATTACTCTGCTGCTGCTACTACTACTACTACTACTACTACTACTACTGCTACTATTACCACTACTACCATACTGCACCACTTTCCACTACTACACCACTTTGCCTGTACTACTACCACTACTACTGCTACCACTACTACTACTGCTACTACTACCTTTCTGCTGCTACTGCTACCACTGCTACCTGCTACACCACCACCTCTACTACTAAAAGAACAAGGAAAAGAAGAAGAAGAAGAAGAAGAAGAAGAAGAAGGAGAAGAAAAAGAAGTAGAAGAAAAGAAGAATGATCGAGATAAAAACAGCAACGGTAGTAACATAAATAAATATAATAGCCAAAATACTTCTAATCTATAAAATTTAACTCAACCCAGGACGATGCATTTTATTTTCGGCTCAAAATTGCTAGTACGGATAATCGCTACGGAAAAGGTCTGTATCCGCGCCGCGTAATTGAATGAAGAAAACAACGTAATTAGGAATAGGGAAATTAGGTCTTGTTGATCCTAACACCTAACGCGCCGCCGTGTAATTACTGGCCCATAATTACTATCGTTATGCATATATTGCCGGATTTTTGTTAGGCGGGTCAATTAGCGCTCTGGACGGCCAACTGAACAGCCTCTGCGCGCTCTCTCTCTCTCTCTCTCTCTCTCTCTCTCTCTCTCTCTCTCTCTCTCTCTCTCTCTCTCTCTCTCTCTCTCTCTCTCTCTCTCTCTCTCTCTCTCTCTCTCTCTCTCTCTCTCTCTCTCTCTCTCTCTCTCTCTCTCTCTCTCTCTCTATCGCTCTCTCTCTCTCTCTCTCTCTCTCTCTCTCTCTCTCTCTCTCTCTCTCTCTCTCTCTCTCTCTCTCTCTCTCTCTCTCTCTCTCTCTCTCTCCTCTTCTCTTCTCTCCCAGTATAACAATAAAATAATAATGATAAAAAAATAATAATAATAACTGCTATTCCACGGCTGTTAATACGTATTGGGAAGGTCTTTAAAATAAGTATTCCGTGTGTGTATGAGAATTCCAAGTATCATTAATGTGTGTCTGAATGTGTGTGTGTGTGTGTGTGTGTGTGTGTGTGTGTGTGTGTGTGTGTGTGTGTGTGTGTGTGTGTGCTTGCCTGTATGTCTCGTGCGTGTGTGTTTTGCGCCTCGTCGAATTATAACTCTTATTGTATTAGGAATAACGTTAGCATAGAGACGCGTTGCCTTGCCTTAGTGCCTCCAACGCTCTGCTCTCTACGCTATACAGACAAACAAACTCACGAACTCACGCAAGCAATCGGGTCCATCTTGCCACACCTTACCTTGCCTTGCCCGCCTTACCTTACATTACCTTCACTTGGCTTGCTTTACCTTATCTTACCTTACCTTACCTTACCTTACCTTACCTTACCTTACCTTACCTTACCTTACCTTACATTACATTGCCTTCCCTTCTCTTCCGTTTCCTTCCCTTCCCTTCCTTTTCTTCTCTCCTCTTCCCTTCCCTTCCCTTCCTTTCCCTTGCCAATTTTCCATTATCTTCCCTTCCATTTCTTTCCATTTCCTTCACTTCCATTCCCTTCCCTCCCCTTTCCTTCCTTTCCCTTCCCTTTCCTTCCATTCCCTTCCCTTTTCTTTCCTTCCCTTCCCTAACCCAGCTTCCCTTACCTTCTCTTCCCTTACCACTTACCTCCTTCCTCCTCCCCTCCTTCCTTCCTTCCCTTCCCTTCCTTCCTTCCTTCCCTTCCTTCCCTCCTCCTCCCTCCGCTACCTTACCTTACGCTTCCACAGTCCAAGTGTCTCGTCAGATAATATAAGTCTACAGTATTGCCTCTCATATTCATATATATTCGCCTCTTAATATGACCGTCTCGTGCTGTCGTGTATGATGGTAATAGTGTGTGTCCGCTCTGTCGTTCACCTGTCTCTGTGTGTGTGTGTGTGTGTGTGTGTGTGTGTGTGTGTGTGTGTGTGTGTGTGTGTCTCTCTCTCTCTCTCTCTCTCTCTCTCTCTCTCTCTCTCTCTCTCTCTCTCTCTCTCTCTCTCTCTCTCTCTCTCTCTCTCTCTCTCTCTCTCTCTCGTAATTAAGAGTGCCTTGAGAATTCACGCCACTGCATAACTACCTCTATTATCTCTCTCTCTCTCTCTCTCTC
The DNA here is from genome assembly GCF_024679095.1 of Eriocheir sinensis. Taxonomy (NCBI): domain Eukaryota; kingdom Metazoa; phylum Arthropoda; class Malacostraca; order Decapoda; family Varunidae; genus Eriocheir; species Eriocheir sinensis. Next base: position 102,762 of record NW_026110513.1, read on the forward strand.
TCTCTCTCTCTCTCTCTCTCTCTCTCTCTCTCTCTCTCTCTCTCTCTCTCTCTCTCCCAACTATGCAATAAAGAAGGCTTTTTTCCAACATTTGACATGCATGCGTGTGACCAAATGTGTGTGTGTGTGTGTGTGTGTGCGCGGGTGTGGGTGTGTTAGTAAACTTATATGCAGAGTGAAGATATGATGATCCTAAAATTTTAATATTACAAGAAAAAGAGAAGTGAAAAATGAAATGGACAATAAAAAAGGTAAAATATTAGGCGGGGAAATAAATAATGGGTTGAATAGGGGAATAAGGAAGAAAACGAAACCCTTGAACGTAATTTTCTGTATCATTTCAAGTGCTGTCTATTCTCCTTACACTTTCTCCTCCCTCTCCTCCCTTCTCCCTCCTCCTCCTCCCCCCACTTCCACATCCACCAAATAAGCTCCCTCCTTATTGCAATCCCCAAACTTCCTAGGTGTCCTTGTCTGTACTTAACTCTGCTATCTTGTCTTGAGGAGAAACGAAATCAAGGAAAGTTGGTGCCTACGAGGTCTGCGTCACGACTGAAATTTTGGAAGGCAACCGAGTTGTTGGATTGGACTTATAATGTTTAGTGGCAGAAAAGAGGAGGCAGAGAGATAGATGAAAATAAATACATGAATAGATAGATGGGTAAGTAGAGTAGAAGATAGATACAGAATAAAGAGAAAGGCGATGGATGGAGAATAGATGAAGAAAGGAATAGAAAGGGAAAGAAGGAATGAGGTGAAAGGAGAATGCATTCTTAGAGAATCTTAGGCTCCTCGTATCTTTACATTTTGCTGTCGTTTACCACCGTTGAATTGAAGGAATTTATTTCAGGGAAGCAGCAAGAAGAAAACCTTCGTGCCACGCTTGAGAGTTATATGGGGCCTCAACCACCACTCATCTCATTCCTTCTTCATCAAGCCGAGGCAGATAATTGCCGAGCATGTCCGCAGCTAATTTTTACCTCATGGTATTTCAAGTGGAAGTGGACGAAGAGAAAACTGAGAAGAAACAAAACCATACAGACGATAAACAAACTTCAAGCCGAGAGAAGTTAGATCAAACCAACTTGAACGCTTAACATAACGACTAAGATAAGCATTTACCAACCTCAACCTTAACCTAGCTTGAGCCTTCGATGATAAACCTAAAACTTCAACAAAATACATAACTTGGCCCTAAGGGACTAAACTAGCAAGCTCACTGAAAGCTAACAGAGCCTTAAAGATGAACCTTACCAACCTCAACCTAAACCTAACACGGAACTAGAAGTGATAAACCTAACCAACCCATAACCCAAAGTTAACAAACCAAAATCATCTTAACATAAAACAATTCAAAAATAACTCTAAATATAATCCAGTCTAACTTGCCCACACAACCCTAAGCTAATCTAACCTAATCAAATCAGAGCTTATTGTAATTCATTTCAGCTCGACAAGTCTCAACTCACCCACAATTCATACTCACATCAACTCAACCAAACTTAAAACTCTCACCTTATAAAACTCCAAGCTCCTTTCAACTCTGATCAAACTCAGCCTCATCTCCAGTTCACTTCACTTAAGGTCTTTAAATCTCATTTCCTCCACCTCAACTCAGCCAAACTCGACCTCATCTCCAGTTCACTTCAACTCAAGACTCAACTAAATTCAGACCTCACCTCAACTCAACCCAAACTAAACCTCCCTCATTCACTTCAACTCCAAGACTCAGCAAATTCAACCTCCTCAACTCAACCAAACTAAACCTCCTCGTTTCACCTCAACTCAAGACTAAGCTAAATTCAGAACCTCACCTCAACTAACCAATAAACCTAACCTAACCACTTCATCTCAAATCTCAAGCAATCTCAAACTTCTCAACTCCTTCATGCTCAACCGCGTCAACTCCAAACTCAACATCGTCAACTGTACCAAAACTAAAAAAAATAAGACAATCTCACCAAGAAGCTAAGCTCAACCCTGCCAGCCTAATCCCAAACCCCAACCTAAAGCACCTTCTAACCTAACGTAATTGGAGCAGATATCTTTACCAGGGAAGGAGGATTTGTATTCGTCTTACGGATCAACACTTTACCTCGAGGCCACGGAGATATGGAGTCAGCTTATATATAGCCAGTTACAGCACTAGAAGAACTGGATTACAGATGAATCCACTATAATCAAAGGACAGATGGATCACGTCACTTTCTTATGCATGAGACTACAATATTTATTTCATGGGCTAGCTACACAGCACACTAAGACAACCAGACTGGATTAGACTGAGGGTAATAAACCAGAAGAGTATATGGATTACTTCAGTTCCTTATACATGAGGCACAGTATTTCTCTTCTGATGCGTCGTTAACAAGCCACTGATTACCGAGGGCTTGTGGGACATTGGCCAGGCACATGTTCTCAAACGTTTCTCATATGAGCCATCAAATTTTAAAGGCTCCCGTAGTACTTGTTGCGAGCCTGTGTTTTCTTAGTCGCTTTTCTCTCTTGAAGTGCTTTTTTTGTTATTTTATGCCTTGAGGTGTTTCTATTAGTCTGCCTTTTTGCCTTGAGTTCCAATTACTATCTTTCTTTTGCCCTTGAGCTGCATCTGCATTACGCAAATGATAGTTATGGAGAGTACAAGACCGATGGACTAATATAAAGGGTGGTTTTAATGCCCCGAAGTGGCAAGGCGAATGTGACAAGACTTCTGCGCCACGGACAGGAAAGCATAATAGGGACCTGCCTAATCTTCTCCAGGGCAACCAAAAAATTGTGGCAAGGAAGGCTAAGCAGGGACCTGGACCAAACTCGCAGCAGCCCTCGGGCTCCCCTTCCTCGCATCGGTTCCTTCAATATTTGCAGTGTGGCGAGATATTGTTAGCAATTTCCTTATATGACCTTTCGAGGGGTAGTGAGAGAATTGGTGGTGGTGGTGGTATTGAAAAGTGATTTGTTAATTGATGATGGTAGAGAAGAAGGAGGAGGAGGAGTTGGAGGACAAAAAAAAGGAGAAAAAGAAGAGAAAGAAGATGATGAAGGACGGAGACGAGGATAAGAAAAGGAGGATAGAAGGAAGGAAGAACGGAATGAAGGGAAAAAAAATGAACAAGCGAAAAGGAAGGATGGAAGAAAGTAGAAAAAAGAAGAATAAAGTTGAAATGGAAAAACGAGGACTAAAAAAGATGAGATAGGAAGAAGAAGAGCTGGAAGGGAGGAAGAAGGAGGTGATGCATTTCAGGTCTTTACTTATACAGAGAGAGAACACTGGTGGACATTTCTTTTAACCTTTCTTTCCTTCCCTTTCAGTATATTTACGGCTCGTGATATTTCTTCAGCATACGCGTCGAAAAAGATTACGGTGGACGGCGATGAATAACTTACTCTTAACATTC